>NC_053027.1:392799333-393099333 GCF_003073215.2 Triticum urartu | reverse complement strand
TACCCCCTGAGGTCTTCGCTCTAACTTGGCATGCTGATGTTGGTTATATCATGCATATGGTGTCTTGCATTGCTTACTTTATAGATCAAATATATCATCTGCTTAGTTTAGACATCCTTTGTGCAAATGCCATCTGTTTAGTTTATTCATCGTTTATGTGAATTATGCAACGACATCTTGTTTAGCCAGGCATCATATATGTGAATTTTGCAATGCCATCTTGCTTAGCCAGTCATATTATATGTAAATTATATCAGGCCATCCTTTTTTTTCGTTACATATTACATTTGTCAACAATGTTATTACATTCAACTACTCTTCGTGTGCATCAGCCATTTGACACGGTGATGGAAAATTCGGGAGTGAAAACAAAGGTCTTCAGAGCAGACTACGCTATCTGACGAAGCGCATATCTCGCTGGTTACGGATAGCTCCTCAGAGGAGGATTCAGAGACAGATGACCAGTCCTATCCCCCCCCCCCCGAGGTGTATGCTCTAACTTGGCAGGGTTATGTTACTCATATCATGCGTATGGTGTCTTGCATTGCTATGTCATTTGATTAGTTTAGACATGCTTTGTGTGAATGCCACCTGTTCAGTGTCTAATTACCATATATGTGAATTATGCATTGCCATCTTGTTGCAAGACATTATATATGTGAATTATATAATGCTATCTTGTTGCAAAGGCATTATATATGTGAATTATGCAATGCCATGCTATTTAGCCAATCATCATGTATGTGAATTATATCATGCTATCATTTTTTGTATTACGTGTTCCATTTGGTGACAACGTTTGTATATTCAACTACTCTTCCTGTGCATCAGCCATTTGAAGCGGTGATGGAAGTATCTGGAGTGAAAACAAGGTATTCAGAGCAGATAATGCTACTTGCTGAAGCAGACATCTTGCTGGTTACAGAGAGCTCCGCAGAGGAGGATTCAGAGACTGATGACCAGTCCTATTTTCCCCTGAGGTCTATGCTCAAACTTGGCAGGGTTATATTACCCATGTCATGCATGTTGTCTTGCATTGCTTAGTTTTTACATCATATATGGATTGCCATCTGCTTACTTGCTTACTATATAAATCATATATTTGAATTATATCATGCCATCATGTTTACATAGTACATACACATCATCTATCTGAATTATGGCATGGCGACCCATTTAATAAAGACATCATATAGTTATATCATCTCATCCTGTTTAGTGTTTACAGTCATCATATTTTGAATTATGGCATTCTATCCGTGAATGTATGTGAATTATGGCATGCCAGCCTATTTAATAAACACATTATATAGTTATGTCATGTCATCCTGTTTACATAGTCTCATATTTTGAATTATGTCTTTCCATCTTTTTTAGTTAGCCATCATAATGTGAAATTGTGTCATGCTATCCTGTTTAGTTAGCCATCATATATGTGAAATTGTGTCATGCTATCCTGTTTGGTTAGACAACATAAATATGAATTATTTCATGCCCTCTTTTATTCCCCACTATCCATTGCACCTGTCTATCATACAATGTCTATACTTTCAATTACTTTTCTTGTTTATCAGCCATTTGAATTGGAGAGCGTGATGGCAGTATCTAAGGGAGTAACAACACGGTCTTCGGAAAAGATAGTGCTACCAGTTGATGCAGATAGAACCACGGTTGTACTTGCCCAAGGACCAGATCCACCACACATAACCCAAACTCTCACAGATTGTACCCCTACCTAGTTGGACAGAGAACCAGCTACACCCCTTCTAACCCCAACGCCGGCAGATAGTAACCCAGTTCCAGTTGATACAGCACCGTCTCCACCACAGAGCACCCAAACACGAGCAGTTAGTAAGGGAACTGCAGTCCCCAAAGCATGAGGACCACCACTCAGAATCCCAACTCAACGCTTAAAGGAGAAGAAAATTTGTTCTCAGGTCAGGTTCTGTAGCTATGGTTCATACTCCTTTGCTCTTGCATGACTGTATTTACTCATACCAACTATTTTCAAATTTGAAGGATGGAATTGAAACTCCAATGGCGCAACAGGTATGTTCTAAACCTGTTTCTTTAACTGGTTTGCTGTTGTAACCTGCTCTATGTTGATTTCAGTTTAAATTGAATAAACAGTTACGAAGTGAAATATCTAGAATATGCTTTACACTCCATTTTCACACAGGTATGCCCCCCTACCTTTCTGTAGATTGATGCACTAATTATATTCTGTCTATTCTGCTTTGTCTTGAACAAATATTATTTGAACTGTGTCTCTATCTTGATTTGGCAACAAAAACTAGAATGATATAGACCATAAAGTGACCATGCTACATAGATATATGTTTGTTTCATGTTGTTATCCTGTCCACTTTACTACTAAACTCATTTACCAAAATGAGTTTCATATACAACATGGTAAACATGTGATGTGTCTGCTTGTTTCTCTTTTAGAATGCGGACAAAATATTGGAGAACAGTACCACGTTATCCAATGGTAAAGGAAGTAATGCAGATAAGGTTTAAGATAGTGAGACATCCCTGTTGGGATCCAAGAAAGCTGATAAAAACTATCTTGACGACAGTGAGGGAACCCAAAAGTCCTGTCTTGATGTAGTGTTCGAGTTACTGGCCACTACTGCTGGCACAAGCTCTTCGAACTCGCTGCCTGAATTAGTTCGTCTTCTTGAGTCTCAACTTCAAGTTCAAAGACACCGATCAGATGTGCTGCGATAGGAAGCTGAAGGACTGAGGAAGTCCCTGCAGAATTCAGATGCATATTTTCTGGTGCAACAGCAAGCGCTAGAGGATTTAAGCGCCAAACAAGAGAAAGTTAATAATCTTGCTAAGCATCTTGCCAGCATTATGGGTACCCAGGATATTTTTTCTTGAGATCTTCTGAAGTGGTTTCAGTTATGGATTTGTTTTGCTGTGGCGTTTATTTGCGCTGGTCGCCAACTTTGACAACCAGTGTATATGATATGCTGCTTTGTTCCCTATGTTTGCACTGGTGGCGAACTTTGATGCCCAGTGGATGTATTATGTGTAATAGCTGTGATAGCCTAGCGTTAGTTGCTTGCTTATTTATTTCCTTGTTGTCTTGTTTATTTGTTTGCTTGTAGTCATTGCAGTTCTTTTTCCGCGGTTAGCTAGTGGCTACAATAACCTATTTTTTAAAACTAGGCCACAATAACCATGGGCTAATATTTACTGTAGTGACACTAGGCCTCCTACTGGCCGTAGAAACAGTGGGCCTTCTACGGGCCGTAGAAACAACGGGCCTTCTGCGGGCCGTATTATCAATGGGCCTTATACGGGCCGTATAATCGATTGGCCAAACATGGGCCAAACAGACCGCATTATGGTCGTAAACGGGCTAGAGTTGGAATCCTCCATTCATGGGCCGACCATAACGGGCCATCGTTAATAGGCCATATTTGATGACGCTATGAAATCGGCCCAACGTATTAACGGACCACAAACGGGCTGACTGTAACCACGGGCTGAATTTGGCCCACAAGCAGAAAATGACAGTAACAGGGCGTAAGTAAACGAATGCTGGAAATGAGCCCAAGAATAAATGGGCTCTGAGAAGGCCGAAAGATAACATGGGCTGGAAACGGCCCAACGGAATAACGGGCCGTTAATGGGTATAAAGTGATACACTGTTCATTACGGGCCAGTTTCATCATGGGACGTTAATGGGTGTAAAGTGATACACTGTTCATTACGGGCTAGTTTCACCACGGGCCATTAGTAGGCCAAGAGTTACATAGGGCCTCATATGGGCCGAAAGACGTCATGGGCCATACATGGGCCAGGAGTGAAAACGGGCTGGAATCATATTGGATGGCCCATATGACGCTACTGGGCCTAATTCGGATAGGGCGTAACGGGCCTTGGGTTAGCGGGCTGTAAATGGGCTATATTCGAACAGGCCGTTAATAGGCTTTCCATGGGCCGGCCCACCAGCTTTTGACCAAGTCAAACGGGCCGGCATTTTCACAGGAATGGGCCTATGTTGGGTCGTGCCACGTGTCGATGTATCTTAGGCGCCTTCCGTCCAATGAGTGGTTGACATCTGTCCCAACGATGAGCTGACACGTGTTTCCTCCAGCCAATGATGATTTTACACGTGGAAAATCCCCATTGGTCGGGGCTGTTAACAGGTTATCGGATCCAAAACCCGACCCGATAGCTTAACGGCGTTCCGTTACGGTGGATGCCACGTGTCGGTCACCCTTGACGAAAGCACTTCTGTGACGCGCGATTTATCGTCATGGAAGTGGACACTTCCGTGATGATAATTTTGGTAATGTCATGGAACACTTCTACGAAAGCATAGGTATGACTATCTTGATTCTGTCATAAATTTGTAATGGATGTACATGCATGACAAAAAAAGCGACCTACTGTGACAAACATGTATCATCACGGAAGTGTATTTTTTTTGTAGTGCTCCATTGTTTCAGAGAATGGAGTTTTAGTCATCTTGCCCATGAGGCATGGTTCGCAAGTATCAAATGATTCATAATCAAGTGATTCCAAAAGCCCATCTGCATGGAGTTTCTTCATGCGCTTTACACCAATATGATCAAAACGACAGTGCCACAAATACGTTGCACTATCATTATCAACTTTGCATCTTTTGGCATCAATATTACGAATATGTGTATCACTAGGATCGAGATTCAATAAACCATTTACATTGGGTGTATGACCATAGAAGGTTTTATTCATGTAAACAGAACAACAATTATTCTCTGACTTAAATGAATAACCGTATTGCAATAAACATGATCCAATCATATTTATGCTCAACACAAACACCTAATAACATTTATTTAGGTCCAACACTAATCCCGAAGATAGAGGGAGTGTGCGATGGTGATCTTATCAGCCTTGGAATCACTTCCAACACACATCGTCACCTCTCCCTTAACTAGTCTCTGTTCATTTTGCAACTCCTGTTTCGAGTTACTAATCTTAGCAACTGAACCGGTATCACATACCCTGGGGTTACTATGAACTCTAGTAAAGTACACATCAATAACACGTATATCAAATATACCTTTCACTTTGCCATCCTTCTTATCTGCCAAGTATTTGGGGTAGTTCCGCTTCCAGTGACCATTCCCTTTGCAGTAGAAGCACTCAGTTTCAGGCTTAGGTCTAGCTCTGGGTTTCTTCATGGGAGTGGCAACTTGCTTGCCATTCTTTCTTGAAGTTCCCTTTCTTTCCTTTGCCCCTTTTGTTGAAACTAGTGGTCTTGTTAACCATCAACACTTGATGCTCTTTCTTTATTTCTACCTTCACTGATTTTAGCATCGTGAAGAGCTCGGGAATCGTTTTCGTCATCCCTTGCATATTATAGTTCATCACGAAGTTCCAGTAACTTGGTGATAGTGACTAGAGAACTCTATCAACCACTATCTTATCTGGAAGATTAACTCCCACTTGATTCAAGCGATTGTAGTACTCAGACATTTTGAGCACATGCTCACTGGTTGAGCTATTCTCCTCCATCTTGTAGGCAAAGTACTTGTCAGAGGTCTCATACCTCTCGACACGGGCATGCGACTAAAATACCAATTTCATCTCTTGGAACATCTCATATGCTCCGTGGCGTTCAAAACGTTTTTGAAGTGCCGGTTCTAAGCCGTAAAGCATGGTGCACTAAACTATCAAGTAGTCATCATGCCGAGCTTTGTCAAACGTTCATAACGTCTGCATCTGCTCCTGCAATAGGTCTATCACCTAGCGGTGCATCAAGGACATAATTCTTCTATGCAGCAATGAGAATAAACCTCAGATCACGGATCCAATCCGCATCATTGCTACTAACATCTTTCAACACAATTTTCTCTAGGAACATATCAAAAATAAACGGGGAGCTATTGATCGACAACATAATTTGAAAATACTATCAGGACTAAGTTCATGATAAATTAAAGTTCAGTTAATCATATTACTTAAGAACTCCCACTTAGATAGACATCCCTCTAGTCATCTAAATGATCACGTGATCCATATCAACTAAACCATGTCCGATCATCACGTGAGATGGAGTAGTTTTCAATGGTGAACATCTCTATGTTGATCATATCAACTATATGATTCACATTCGACCTTTCGGTCTCAGTGTTCCGAGGCCATATCTGCATATGCTAGGCTCTTCAAGTTTAACCCGAGTATTCTGCATGTGCAAAACTGGCTTGCACCCGTTGTATGTGAACGTAGAGCTTATCACACCCGATCATCACGTGTTGTCTCGGCACGACGAACTATAGCAACGGTGCATACTCAGGTAGAACACTTATACCTTGAAATTTAGTGAGGGATCATCTTATAATTCTACCGCCGTACTAAGCAAAATTAGATGCATAAAGGATAAACATCACATGCAATAAAAATATGTGACATGATATGGCCATCATCATCTTGTGCCTTTGATCTCCATCTCCAAAGCACCGTCATGATCTCCATCGTCACCGGCATGACACCATGATCTCCATCCTCTTGATCTCTATCAATGTGTCGTCACATGGTCATCTCGCCAACTATTTCTTTTGCAACTATTGCTATTGCATAGAGATAAAGTAAAGCAATTATATGGCGTTTGAATCTTATGCAATAAAGAGGAAACCATAAGGCTCCTGCCAGTTGCTGATAACTTTAACAAAACATCATCATCTCATACAACAATTTATATCTCATCACATATTGACCATATCACATCACAACATGCCCTGCAAAAACAAGTTAGACGTCCTCTACTTTGTTGTTGCAAGTTTTACGTGGCTACTACGGGCTTCTAGCAAGAACCGTTCTTACCTACGGATCAAAACCACAACGATTTTTCGTCAAGTGTGGTGTTTTAACCTTCAACAAGGACTGGCCGTAGTGAAACTCGATTCAACTAAAGTTGGAGAAACAGACACCCGCCAGCCACCTGTGCGCGAAGCACGTCGGTAGAACTAGTCTCATGAACGCGGTCATGTAATGTCGGTCCGGGCTGCTTCATCCAACAATATTGCCGAATCAAACTAAGACGTTGGTGGTAAGTAGTATGACTATTATCGCCCACAACTCTTTGTGTTCTACTCATGCATATAACATCTACACATAGACGTAGCTCTGATACCACTGTTGGGGAACGCAGTATTTCAAATTTTTACCTACGATCACGAAAGATCTATCTAGGAGATGCATTGCAACGAGAGGGGAGAGTGTGTCCACATACCCTCATAGACCGAAAGCGGAAGTGTTTAGTAACGCGGTTGATGTAGTCGAACGTCTTCACGATCCAAGTATCGAACGTACGGCACCTCCGTGTTCTGCACACATTCAACATGATGACGTCCCTCGAGCTCTTGATACAGTTGAGGACAAGGGAGAGTTCCGTCAGCATGACGGCGTGGCGACGGTGATGATGAATTTACCGACGCGGGGCTTTGCCTAAGCACTACGACAATATGACCGAGGTGGTAAACTGTGGAGGAGGGCACCACACATGGCTAAGAGATGTCTGTTGTGCCTTTGGGGTACCCCCCCCCCCCCGCTGATATGTCCATTTGACATCATGCATTTATATCGATATTTATTGCACTATGGGCTGTTATTACACATTATGTCACAATACTTATGCATATTCTCTCTTATTTTACAAGGTTTATATAAAGAGGGAGAATGCCGGCAGCTGGGATTCTGGGATGGAAAAGGAGCAAATATTAGAGACCTATTCTGCACAACTCCAAAAGTCCTGAAACTTCATGGAAGATGTTTTCCAAATATATAAAAAATACTGAGAGCAAGAACTTCACCAAGGGGGCCACACCCTGCCCACGAGGGTGGGGGCGCGCCCTACCCCCTGGGTGCGCCCCCTACCTCGTGGGCCCCCTGGTGGCCCTCCGGTGGCAATCTTCTGCTATACGGAGTCTTTCGATGGGAAAAAAAATCATAAGTCATCTTCTCGGACGAAACTCCGCCGCCGCGAGGCGAAACCTTGGCGTAACCAATCTAGGGCTCTGGCGGAGCTGTTCTGCCAAGAAAACTTCCCTCCCGGAGGGGGAAATCATCGCCATCGTCATCACCAATGCTCCTCTCATCGGGAGAGGGCAATCTCCATCAACGTCTTCACCAGCACCATCTCCTCACAAAACCCTAGTTCATCTCTTGTATCCAATTCTTGTCTCCAAGTCCGGGATTGGTGCTAGAAGGTTGCTAGTAGTGTTAATTACTCCTTGTAGTTGATGCTAGTTGGTTTAATTGGTGGAAGCTCATATGTTCAGATCCTATATGCATATTAATGTCCCTCTGATTATGAACATGTTTATGCTTTGTGAGTAGTTACTTTTGTTCCTGAGGACATGGGAGAAGTCTTGCTATTAGTAGTCATGTGAATTTGGTATTCGTTCGATATTTTGATGAGATGTATGTTGTCTCTCCTCTAGTGGTGTTATGTGAACGTCGACTACATGACACTTCACCATTATTTGGGCCTAGAGGAAGCCATTGGGAAGTAATAAGTAGATGATGGGTTGCTAGAGTGACAGAAGCTTAAACCCTAGTTTATGCGTTGCTTCGTAAGGGGTTGATTTGGATCCATATGTTTCATGCTATGGTTAGGTTTACCTTAATACTTTTGTTGTAGTTGCGGATGCTTGCAATAGAGGTTAATCATAAGTGGGATGCTTGTCCAAGTAAGGGCAGTACCCAAGCACCGGTCCACCCACATACCAAATTATCAAAGTAACGAACGCGAATCATATGAACGTGATGAAAACTAGCTTGACGATATTCCAATGTGTCCTCGGGAGCGCTTTTCTCTATATAAGAGTTTGTCCAGGCTTGTCCTTTGCTACAAAAAAGATTGGGCCACCTTGCTGCACTTTATTTACTTTCGTTACTTGTTACTCGTTACAAATTATCTTATCACAAAACTATCTGTTACCACTTATTTCAGTACTTGCAGAGAATACCTTGCTGGAAACCGCTTATCATTTCCTTCTGCTCCTCGTTGGGTTCGACACTCTTACTTATCGAAAGGACTACGATAGATCCCCTATACTTGTGGGTCACCAAGACTCTTTTTTGGCGCCGTTGCCGGGGAGTGAAGCGCCTTTGGTAGGTGGAATTTGGCAAGGAAAAATTTATATAGTGTGCTGAAATTTACTGTCACTTGTCATGATGGGAAGTAATCCTCTGAGGGGCTTGTTCGGGGTATCTTCAACCCGACCAGTAGAGCTAAGAGTTGCTCCTCAACCTACTGAACCTACTGAAAATGAAAATGAAAATGAAAATGCTTGCTTTGAAGTTCCTGCGGGTATGATAGAAAAACTGCTAGCTAATCCTTTTTTAGGAGATGGAACAAAACATCCTGATGAACATCTGATATATGTGGATGAAGTTTGTGGATTATTTAAGCTTGCAGGTGTACCCGGAGATGTTGTTAAGAAGAAGGTCTTCCCTTTATCTTTGAGGGGAGATGCATCGACATGGTATAGGCTATGTGATGATATGAGGTCTTGGAATTACAAACGATTGAAATTGGAATTTCATCAGAAGTTTTATCCTATGCATCTTGTTCATCGTGACCGTAATTACATATATAATTTTTGGCCTCGTGAAGGAGAAAGTATCGCTCAGGCTTGGGGGAGGCTTAAATCAATGTTATATTCATGCCCCAATCATGAGCTCTCAAGAGAAATAATTATTCAAAATTTCTATGCTCGGCTTTCTGGTATCAATCGCACCATGCTTGATACTTCTTGTGCTGGCTCTTTTATGATGAAGACTATTGAATTCAAATGGGATTTATTGGAAAGAATTAAACGCAACTCTGAAGATTGGGACCACAACAATGGTAAGGAGTCAGGTATGACACCTAGTTTTGATTGTGTTAAATCTTTTATGGATACTGATATTTTTCGTAAATTTAGCACTAAATATGGACTTGACTCTGAGATAGTAGCTTCTTTCTGTGAATCTTTTGCTGCTTATGTTGATTTCCCCAAAGAGAAGTGGTTTAAACATCATCCTCCCATAGAAGTAAAAGTAGCTGCACCTATTAAAGTTGAAGAAAAGACTATCACTTATAATGATCCTATTGTTCGTACTTCTTATGTTGAGAAACCACCTTTCCCTGTTAGGATAAAGGATCATGCTAAAGCTTCAATTGTGGTTCGTAAAAGCAATATTAAAACATATACACCTCCTCAGCAAGTTAAAGTTGAACCCAATATTGCTATTGTTAAAGATCCCTTGTCCGATAATATTGATGGGCATGTTATTTATTTCTGTGATGAAAATGCTAGAATTGCTAAACCCCGTGATAAAGATAAACCTAGACCTGTGGTAGGCATGCCTGTTATTTCTGTTAAAGTAGGAGATCATTGTTATCATGGCTTATGTGATATGGGTGCTAGTGCTAGTGCAATACCTTATTCCTTATACCAATAAGTTATGCATGATATTGCACCCGCTGAGATGGAAGATATTGATGTCACGATTAAACTTGCCAATAGAGATACTATTTCACCAATGGGAATTGTTAGAGATGTTGAAGTCGTGTGTGGGAAAACTAAATATCCTGCTGATTTTCTTGTTCTTGGTTCCCCACAAGATAGCTTTTGTCCCATTATATTTGGTAGACCCTTCTTAAATACTGTTAATGCTACCATAGATTGCAAAAGAGATGTTGTTACTATCGGTTTAGATGATATGGCTCATGAATTTAATTTTTCTAAATTTAGTAGACAACACCGTGAAGAAGAATTACCTAGTAAGGATGAAATTATTGGTCTTGCTTCTATTGCCGTACCTCCTAGTGATCCTTTAGAACAATATTTGCTAGACCATGAAAATGATATGTTTATGAATGAAAGAAGGGAATTAGATGAAGTATTCTTTAAACAGGAACCTATTCTGAAAAACAATTTACTTGTTGAAATCTTAGGGGATCCTCCTCCACCCAAGGGTGATCCCGTGTTTGAGCTTAAACCGTTACCCGATACTCTTAAATATGCTTATCTTGATGAGAACAAGATATATCCTGTTATTATTAGTGCTAACCTTTCAGAGCATGAAGAAGAGAGATTATTGAAAACTCTGAAGAAGCACCGTGCTGCTATTGGGTATACTCTTGATGATCTTAAGGGCATTAGTCCCACTCTATGTCAACAAAAAATTAATTTGTAAGAAGATGCTAAACCAGTTCGTGATCATCAACGCCGGCTGAATCCTAAATGAAAGAAGTGGTAAGAAAGGAGATACTAAAGCTCCTTGAGGCAAGTATAATTTATCCCGTTGCTGATAGTCAGTGGGTAAGCCCTGTCCATTGTGTCCCTAAGAAGGGAGGTATTACTATTGTTCCTAATGATAAAGATGAATTGATTCCGCAAAGAATTATTACAGGTTATAGGATGGTAATTGATTTCCGCAAATTATATAAGGATACTAAAAAGGATCATTACCCCTTACCTTTTATCGGTCAAATGCTAGAAAGATTATCCAAGCATACACATTTTTGCGTTCTAGATGGTTATTCTGGTTTCTCTCAAATACCTGTGTCAGCCAAAGATCAATCAAAGACTACTTTTACATGCCATTTTGGTACCTTTGCTTATAGACATATGCCTTTTGGTTTATGTAATGCACCTGCTACCTTTCAAAGATGCATGATGGCTATATTCTCTGACTTTTGTGAAAAGATTTGTGAGATTTTCATGGACGACTTTTCCGTCTATGGATCTTCTTTTGATGATTGCTTGAGCAACCTTGATCGAGTTTTGCAGATATGTGAAGAAACTAATCTTGTCTTGAATTGGGAAAAGTGCCACTTTATGGTTAATGAAGGTATTGTCTTGGGGCATAAAGTTTCTGAAAGAGGTATCGAAGTTGATAAAGCCAAGGATGATGCTATTGAAAAGATGCCATGTCCCAAGGACATCAAAGGTATAAGAAGTTTCCTTGGTCATGTCGGTTTTTATAGGAGGTTCATTAAGGACTTCTAAAAAATCTCTCGGCCTATGACTAATTTATTACAAAAAGATATACCATTTGTCTTTGATGATGATTGTGTAGAAGCATTTGAAATACTTAAGAAAGCATTGATTTCTGCACCTATTGTTCAGCCACCTGATTGGAATTTACCCTTTGAAATTATGTGTGATGCTAGTGATTATGATGTAGGTGTTGTTCTAGGACAAAGAGTTGATAAGAAACTAAATGTTATTCAATATGCTAGTAAAACCCTTGACAATGCTCAAAGAAATTATGCTACCACTGAAAAAGAATTCTTAGCAGTTGTATTTGCTTGTGATAAGTTCAAACCTTATATTGTTGATTCTAAAGTAATTATTCACACTGATCACGCTGCTATTAAATATCTTATGGAAAAGAAAGATGCTAAACCTAGACTTATTAGATGGGTTCTCTTGCTACAAGAATTTGATTTGCATATTGTTGATAAAAAAGGAGCTGAGAACCCCGTTGCAGACAACTTGTCTAGGTTAGAAAATGTGCTTGATGACCCACTACCTATTGATGATAGCTTTCTTGATGAGCAATTAAATGTCATAAATGCTTCTCATACTGCTCCATGGTATGCTGATTATGCTAATTACATTGTTGCTAAGTTTATACCACCTAGTTTCACATACCAGCAAAAGAAAAAGTTCTTCTATGATTTGAGGCATTACTTTTGGGATGACCCACATCTTTATAAAGAAGGAGTGGATGGTGTTATTAGACGTTGTGTAGTTGAGCATGAACAGGAACAGATCCTACGCAAGTGTCACTCCGAAGCTTATGGAGGACACCATGCTGGAGATAGAACTACACATAAGGTACTGCAATCTAGTTTTATTGGCCTACTCTCTTCAAGGATGCCCGTAAGTTTGTCTTATCTTGTGATGAATGTCAAAGAATTGGTAAAATTAGTAGACGTCAAGAAATGCCTATGAACTATTCACTTGTTATTGAACCATTTGATGTTTGTGGCTTTGACTATATGGGACCTTTTCCTTCCTCTAATGGTTATACACATATTTTAGTTGCTGTTGATTACGTTACTAAGTGGGTAGAAGCTATTCCAACTAGTAGTGCTGATCATAATACTTCTATTAAAATGCTTAAAGAAGTTATTTTTCCAAGATTTGGAGTCCCTAGATATTTAATGACTGATGGTGGTTCACATTTTATTCATGGTGCTTTCCGTAAAATGCTTGCTAAATATGATGTTAATCATAGAATTGCATCTCCTTATCACCCTCAGTATAGTGGTCAAGTAGAATTGAGTAATAGAGAACTCAAATTAATTTTTCAAAAGACTGTTAATAGGTCTAGAAAGAATTGGTCCAAGAAACTTGATGATGCATTATGGGCCTATAGAACTGCATATAAAAATCCTATTGGTATGTCTCCGTATAAAATGGTCTATGGAAAAGCATGTCACTTACCTCTTGAACTAGAACACAAGGATTATTGGGCTATTAAAGAACTTAATTATGATTTTAAACTTGCCAGTGAGAAGAGGTTATTTGATATTAACTCACTTGATGAATGGAGAACCCAAGCCTACGAAAATGCCAAGTTGTTTAAAGAAAAGGTTAAAAGATGGCATGACAAAAGAATACAAACGCGTGAGTTTAATGTAGGTGATTATGTATTGCTATACAACTCTCGCTTAAGATTTTTTGCAGGAAAAGTTCTCTCTAAATGGGAAGGTCCTTACGTTATCGAGGAGGTCTACTGTTCCGGTGCCATAAAAATCAACAACTTCGAAGGCACAAATCCGAAGGTGGTGGACGGTCAAAGAATCAAACATTTTATCTCAGGTAATCCCATAAATGTTGAAACCAATGTTATTGAAACCGTAAACCCGGAGGAATACATAAGGGACATGCTCTGGAACGTTTCAGACTCCAAAAAGGAATAGGTATGTGGTGCGGTAAGTAAACCGACTCCCAAACAGTTTTTAAGGCAATATTTCTTCGTTTTGGAATATTTAGAAAAATAAGCAGCAGTCCGGGAAGGACACGAGGGTGGAGGGCGCGCCCTACCCTACTGGGCGCGCCCCCCTACCTCGTGGGCACCTCGTGTGCTCTCAGGACTCCGTTTTCGTACATGACACGTATTTTGGTCGGTAAAAATTCATTATATAATCTCCCAGAGGTTTTGACTCCCGTATCACGCAAAAATCTCCTGTTTTCATTTTGAGTTGTTTTTCTGACAGATCCAGGTCGTCATGTCGTTTTCAAGCGCCCCCAAGGACCAGTTCTTCGAGAAGGTCATCAACCCCTACCTCACAGAAGTGCTGCAACACCCTCAAACCATTGAGATGCGTGAGGGGTTGTTGCACATCCGTGATGCTGAGGGGCCAAGGAAGACCGGAAGCACGGAGGCAAGGCTCGAGGCATTGGAGCAAGAAGTTTTCAAGTGTCAGGAGATGGTGGAGCGTGGACTCGATTCCAATCACATTATGATCACGGAGTTCACCAACAACCACAAGCTGGACGTCAAGGACATTGGGGAGGCGATCTTCAAACTTCATGAGAAAAACGAGCACCTCCAAGCCCAGATCTATCACCTGCAAAATCAAAACTGTGAGTGTGAATATAGATTCAAAAGGATGAGTTTGGCTGCAGATTTGAGGTTCCAGGAGACTCGGTCATCCTTCTATGATGGAGAGCATATGCCTTGGAAGAAGGACGACAAGCCTACATCATCAACAAAATCACCACCGTCTCCACCAACAAAGAAGAATTGAGTATCTGGTATGGGCACTCCACTTGGCAACTCCCAAGCTTGGGGGAGTGCCCCGGTATCGTATCACCATCACTTTTATCTTTACCGTTTTCTTAGTTCGATCCTTTTGGTAATATCTTGATCTAGTAGAATAAAAGTTCTTAGTATGATCTAGTTGTGAGTTTTGCTTTATTATCCTTCTATGTAATCGAGTCCGTGAGCTATATAATAAAGATTAGTGTTGAGTCAAGGGCTTGATTATTTTGCCATGATATTAAGTGAATAAAAGAAAAGAGAAAGAAATAAAAAGAAACAAAGAGATCATGTGAGTCTTATGGAGAGTAATGAGCTCATGTAGAAAGAGTGATGAATAAAAGTTGTTGAGGGTTGACAAGCATAGTTTTGGTCATCGTTGCAATTAATAGGAAGTAGTAAAAGAAAGAGAGGTCTTCACATATAAATATACTATCTTCGACATATTTTATGATTGTGAGCACTCATTAAAATATGACATGCTAAAGAGTTGACATTGGACAAGGAAGACAATGTAATGGGTTATGTTTTCTTACATCTGAGATGAATTATATTGTCTTGGATCCCCGGGTACCGAGCTCGAATTCGCCCTATAGTGAGTCGTATTACAATTCACTGGCCGTCGTTTTACAACGTCGTGACTGGGAAAACCCTGGCGTTACCCAACTTAATCGCCTTGCAGCACATCCACCATATCTACCTATGGATTGAATAAGATCCTTTAAGTAAGTTGTCATCGGTGCAAAGCAATACAAATTGCTCTCCAAATATGTATGATTGATTGGTGTGGAGGAAATAAGCTTTATACGATCGTGTGATATGTAAGTAATAAAAGCGATAGACTGCATAATAAAGGTCCATATCACAAGTGGCAATATAAAGTTACGTTCTTTCGCTTTAAGATTTTATGCATCTAACCATAAAAGCGCATGACAACCTCTGCTTCCCTCTGCGAAGGGCCTATATTTTACTTTTATATCCTACATTGCATAAGAGTCATGGTGATCTTCACCCTTCCTTTTTACATTTTATCCTTTGGCAAGCACCATATGTTGGAAAGATCCTGGTATATATGGCTAAATTGATGTGAATTTTCATGAACTACTACTGTTGACATTACCCTTGAGGTAAAATGTTGGGAGGCAAAACTATAAGCCCCTTTCTTTCTCTGTGTCTGATTAAAACTCCATACCCATAAGTATTGCGTGAGTGCCAGCAATTGTGAAAGACTATATGATAGTTGAGTATGTGGACTTGCTGAAAAGCTCTTATACATTGACTCTTTCCTATGTTATGATAAATTGCAATTTCTTCAATGACTGAGATTGTAGTTTGTTAGTTTTCAATGAAGTTTACGATTCATACTTGATATTGTGATTGAATTATTACTCTAGCATAAGAGATTATATGACAAGAATTATATAAGTTGTTGTTCTAAGAATGATCATGATGCCCTCATGTCTGTATTTTTTTATTGACACCTCTATCTCTAAACATGTGGACAAATTTTTCGATTTCGGCTTTTCGCTTGAGGACAAGCGAGGTCTAAGCTTGGGGGATTTGATACGTCCATTTTGCATCATGCTTTTATATCGATATTTATTGCATTATGGGCTGTTATTACACATTATGTCACAATACTTATGCCTATTCTCTCTTATTTTACAAGGTTTATATAAAGAGGGAGAATGCCGGCAGCTTGGATTTTGTGCTGGGAAAGGAGAAAATATTAGAGACCTATTCTGCACAACTCCAAAAGTCCTGAAACTTCACGGAATATTTTTTCCAAATATATAAAAAATACTAAGAGCAAGAACTTCACCAGGGGGCCACACCCTCCCCACGAGGGTGGGGGGCGCGACCCACCCCCTGGGCGCGCCCCTACCTCGTGGGCCCCCTGGCGGCCCTCCGGTGGCCATCTTCTGCTATATGGAGTCTTTCGATGGGAAAAATATCATAAGCCATCTTCTCGGACGAAACTCGGAACCTTGGCGGAACCAATCTAGGGCTCTGGCGGAGCTGTTCTGCCGGGGAAACTTCCCTCCCGGAGGGGGAAATCATCGCCATCGTCATCACCAACGCTCCTCTCATCGGGAGAGGGCAATCTCCATCAACATCTTCATCAGCACCATCTCCTCTCAAAACCCTAGTTCATCTCTTGTATCCAATTCTTGTCTCCAAGTCCGAGATTGGTGCTAGTAGGTTGCTAGTAGTGTTAATTACTCCTTGTAGTTGATGCTAGTTGGTTTAATTGGTGGAAGATCATATGTTCAGATCCTATATGCATATTAATACCCCTCTGATTATGAACATGTTTATGCTTTGTGAGTAGTTACTTTTGTTCCTGAGGACATGGGAGAAGTCTTGCTATTAGTAGTCATGTGAATTTGGTATTCATTCGATATTTTGATGAGATGTATGTTGTCTCTCCTCTAGTGGTGTTATGTGAACGTCGACTACATGACACTTCACCATTATTTGGCCTAGAGGAAGGCATTGGGAAGTAATAAGTAGATGATGGGTTGCTAGAGTGACAGAAGCTTAAACCCTAGTTTATGCGTTGCTTCGTAAGGGGCTGATTTGGATCCATATGTTTCATGCTATGGTTAGGTTTACCTTAATACTTTTGTTGTAGTTGCGGATGCTTGCAATAGAGGTTAATCATAAGTGGGATGCTTGTCCAAGTAAGGGCAGTACCCAAGCACCGGTCCACCCACATACCAAATTATCAAAGTAACAAACGCGAATCATATGAACGTGATGAAAACTAGCTTGACGATATTCCCATGTGTCCTCGGGAGCGCTTTTCTCTATATAAGAGTTTGTCCAGGCTTGTCCTTTGCTACAAAAAAGATTGGGCCACCTTGCTGCACTTTATTTACTTTCGTTACTTGTTGCTCGTTACAAATTATCTTATCACAAAACTATCTGTTACCACTTATTTCAGTACTTGCAGAGAATACCTTGCTCGAAACTACTTATCATTTCCTTCTGCTCCTTGTTGGGTTCGACACTCTTACTTATCGAAAGGACTACGATAGATCCCCTATACTTATGGGTCATCACCCGCCTCCGTATATAAAGGGGGGAGGAGGAGGTGGCCAGCCTAAGGGGGCGCCCCATAAGGGGGGAGTCCTACTTGAACTCCTAGTCCAAGTAGGATTCGCCCCCCCCTCCTTCCTTCCACCGAAGAGGGAAAAGGGGAAGGGAGAGAGAGGGAGAAGGAAAGCGGGGGGTCGGCCCGCTCCCCTAGTCCAATTCTGTTTGGGCAAGGGGGGCGCCCCTCTCACGTGGCCTTTCTCCTCTCCTCCAATAAGGCCCAATAGGCCCGATACTTCTCCCGGGGGGTTCCGGTAACTTCCCGGTACTCCGGAAAAATGCCTGAACCACTCGGAACCATTCCAGTGTCCGAATATAACCTTCCAATATATCGATCTTTACCTCTCAGCCATTTCGAGACTCCGCGTCATGTCCGTGATCTCAACCATGACTCCGAACAAAATTCGGTTCATCAAATCACATGACTCATAGTACAAATCGTCATCAAATGTTAAGCGTGCGGACCCTACGGGTTTGAGAACTATGTAGACATGACCGAGACACATATTCGGTCAATAACCAATAGCGGAACATGGATGCTCATATTGGTTCCTACATATTCTACGAAGATCTTTATCGGTCAAACCGCATAACAACATACGTCATTCCCTTTGTCATCGGTATGTTACTTGCCCGAGATCCGATCGTCGGTATCATCATACCAAGTTCAATCTCGTTACTGGCAAGTCTCTTTACTCGTTCTGTAATGCATCATCTCGTAACTAACTCATTAGTCACATTGCTTGCAAGGCTCATAGTGATGTGCATTACCGAGAGGGCCCAGAGATATCTCTTGATACACGGAGTGACAAATCATGTTACACAGATGTGCATTACAGGTATTCAGGAGTTGCATAATCTCATAGTCAGAGGAACATGTATAAGTCATGGAGAAAGCAATAGCAATAAAACTAAACGATCACAATGCTAAGCTAACGGATGGGTCTTGTCCATCACATCATTCTCCGAATGATGTGATCCCGTTCATCAAATGAAAACACATGTCTATGGTCAGGAAACTTAACCATCTTTGATTAACGAGCTAGTCAAGTAGAGGCATACTAGGGACACTTTGTTTTGTCTATGTATCCACACATGTATCAAGTTTCCGGTTAATACAATTCTAGCATGAATAATAAATATTTATCAAGATATAAGGAAATATAAATAACAACTTTATTATTGCCTCTAGGGCATATTTCCTTCATTATCACACAATTCCTACTGTAGCATATCATTTCCACAATTTATATTGAGCAATATAAGCCACAGAAACTAGAAAACAAGCAAACTATGGATTGAAAACAGAATCTGCCAAAAACAGAATAGTGTGCAGTAATCTGTACTCCAACCATACTTCTGCTACTC
The DNA here is from genome assembly GCF_003073215.2 of Triticum urartu. NCBI lineage: Eukaryota > Viridiplantae > Streptophyta > Magnoliopsida > Poales > Poaceae > Triticum > Triticum urartu. The sequence continues at coordinate 393,080,091 of NC_053027.1, read as the reverse complement.
CAAAAATTCTGAAAAATTAAGAAAACCTGGGCAATTTGTCTATTAATGTTTTGCAAAAATAATCAGTATTTTATCACGCTTCTGTTAAAAATTATAATTATTTTCCTAAGCACAAAAGTTTCTGTTTTTCAGCAAGATCAAATCAACTATCACAATAGACCATCCCAAAGGTCTTACTTGGCACTTTATCGAAACGAAAGCAATAAAACATTATTACTACAGTAGATAATTATGTGAACACACAAAAACAGTAGGTAAAAGTGTTGGGTTGTCTCCCAACAAGTGCTTTTCTTTAATGCCTTTTAAGCTAGGCATGATGAGTTCAATGATGGTCGCATAAAAGATAAGGATTGAAACATAATAAGAGCATCATGAATCATAAGTTCCTCTCTCATAATAATTTCCAGTAGCATCATGAATAGATTCATCAATATAACCATAACATAAAACATTCTTTTCATGATCCACAAAAATAGAAATTTTATTACTCTCCACATAAGAAAATTTCTTCTCATTTACAATGGTGGGAGTATCATATGAAACTTGAATGCTATAAATTGTTTCCAAATTAAAAGAGTAATGTTCAGAAAAAGAGTAATCATAACTATGAAAAGTTTTATAAATATAATCATTACTACTTTTTATAACATAAGTATCATCACAATAATCATCATAAGTAGCAACTTTGTTCTCATCATAGATAGGAGGCATGCAATCATCATAGCAAATTTGATCGTTCAAAGTAGGGGGACTAAAAAGATCGTCTTCATTAAACATAGCATCCCAAGCTTGGGACAAACATTAATTGCAGCAAATAAATTCTCGAACATGTCATTCTCATCAAACTTAACATCCCCATGCTTGTGGATTGGCATATCACAAGCATAATCACTCTCATCGTTAATAGTATGAATAGCACCAACGGTATAGAAATTGCTATCATCATAATTTCCCAAGTTGATGCCAAAAAGATTTCCAAGATTATAAGAAGTATCATTATCTTCCCAATCATAATTATCACAACAAGCAATAGGCACAACAAATCCATCATCAAGTGCATCATCTTCCACAATTATTTTTGACTCATTTTCATGAGGCACAACAATAATAGGAGCAACATTATTTGGGATAGATACCTTTTTACCTCTATTCATTCTTCTTTTGTTCTTCTTCACCACCTCACATATGGGTTTAATCAAATTATTTGAGCTTCTTGTTGAAGAGATTGATTGGATAGGAAGCTCCTCCTCATTACCTGATTCATCATAATAAAATTAGGAGGATATTGGGAAATATTTTCCCTTTCATTAGTACTCTCTTCATACTCTATTTGTTTTCTTGTCTTTAGATAGTTGGCAATATAAGGATTCTCAATGAAATTTACCGCACAAAACATATAAATTTCCTCTAGATAAGAATCAAGAAATCTCTTGAGATTAAATTTTGGAATACCCTCAGTTATACGTTGTAGCGACCAGACCTCAACCGGTCTGATCTCTGTGCTCCGGTGTCATCCCTGGATCAGTAATGCTGACACCACACAGTACTCGGAGGATTTATAGCAGAGTAGCAATCACACACTTATTACATCGAGTGTCTCAAAAGAGAACTTATTACAATAAATATGACTTAAGGCCATCTAATAATGATAACAGCGGAAGGCTTGGAAGATAAGTGATTCCATCAACTCCAACGGCATCACTGAGTATAGAACCACGACCTAAAAACTCCTTAATCGTCGTCTAAAAAGTCTGCAACATTAATGTTGCAGCCCGAAAACGGGTCAACACATGGAATATGCTGGCAAGGTAACACATAGAGAGTAATGGAATGAAATAGCTATAGTATATGCATATTTGGCTGGTGGAAAGCTCTATGGTTACAGTTTTGCGTAAAGCCAATTTTTCCCTACTTCAAAGGAATAAAATTTAATTACTATCATGGTGGTTGTTAAACATTGAGAATGGTTGAAAGCATTCTCAATCCCAATTAAATATCATCATTAAACATAACCCAACAAAATTAATTTAGAGTAACATGTTGAGATTCACATGAAAATCCAAGTACTAGATACTCAAGATGTCCATAACCGGGGACACGGCTAACCATGATTAGTTTATTACACTCTGTAGAGGTTTGCACACTTTTCCCCACAAGACTCGATCACCTCCATTTGGTTTCTCGCACTACATGGTGTTTGAGAAGACGGATGACCGAGACATAGTCTTTCAGAAGCGCTAGCACCTTACGATGGGTAGACCGTACCACCTACATCCCCAACATCTGCTAGTCTACCACTGTAAGAGTTCGCACAACTTAGTCAACTATGCTAGAGCCCATAATAGCTTGTGGCTGCACACGGAAGTTTCTAGTATGAATAGTCTCATGATCCCTTTGAGCCTGGGTGGCGGTCCAAAAGAAAATAGGCAAGTCCTGGAATACCTAGGTGCCTCAATCCACCAAGATGTGTGTTTAAGTTGCCACCTTAGATAAACCATTAGTTAACAATCTCACATCTGTCATGGATATCACTCACCCAATCCACGTCTACTAGCATAGCATGGCATAATAAGCAAACGTAGAAGTAACTCCCAAAGGTTTCAAAGTAATAGGTAATAGGTACTACCTCATCTACTTCCCATCCCACAATTTAATTAGATCCTAATCATGCAATGTGTGAGGATTGATCTAATGCAATAAAACTGGGTAGTAGAAAAAGTATGATCAAAGTGTTACTTGTCTTGCTGATGATCCGCGAAACCTAACGATTCGAAGTAACAGGCGGCGCACTTCGGGTATTCTATCGCAGACAAACAAACAAGCATACAATAAGTACTCATCTAATGCATAGGTAAAACTCAAATAAGAGATCCAACCATAAGGTTCAACTTAAGAACTCCAGTTGGCAAAAAGAATCAAATCGAACGAAGCAACGAAAGTCAAACGGGGAAAGAAAACAACTTTGTTCTAGTAATCTGGATCTAGGGCAAATTTTACAGTCACAAAATCTTGTTTAAGTTGGTTAAACGGATAGAGGGTTTCGAGACGAAACTCTAGGCGCTTGAATCGCCTGATTCCGATAAACGAGGGAAAAGTTATACTAAAACGAAAATCGGATGAGGAATCGCGATCAGAAAAATCGCAGATTTAATCCGAGAAAAAGAAAAACGACGAACACCGATTTTTTTTAATTATTCTGCTCGGAAGAAAAATAAAAAGAAATACTAAACGGACTCCAAAAATTCCGAAATAAATTTTCACGGGCTTCTAAAATCAAGCCGCACAAGGTGAACATTTATTTGGGCCCTAAATGCAAATTTTGGAAAACACACTTTTTTCCTAAATTCAAATAAAACACCGAAAACTCCGAAATAAAATCTTATTTGATTTTTTTATTAAATCCTCAATGTTTATTTATTTTCGGAAAGTCATTTTATTCCCTCTCTCATATTTTTGTAATAGAAATAATTGATGATAAAATAAATAAAATCAAATGATCCTATTCTCAAAATTTGAGAAAACTCAAATATGAAAATAACGAAATCCCCAACTCTCTCCGTGGGTCATTGAGTTGCGTAGAATTTCTAGGATCAACCAAAATGCAAAAATAAAATATGATATGCATGATGATATAATGTATAACATTCCAAATTGAAAATTTGGGATGTTACAAACCTACCCCCCGTAAGATGAATCTCGCCCTCGAGATTCGGGTTGGCTAGAAAATAGGTGAGGGTGGTCTTTGAGCAAATCTTCCTCTCGCTCCCAGGTGGCTTCATCCTCCGTGTGGTGGCTCCACTAAACCTTGCAAAACTTGATAACCTTGCTGCGAGTAACTCGGCTGGCAAACTCGAGGATCTTAATTGGTTTCTCCTCGTAAGTCAAATCGTTATCCAACTGAATAGTTTCCAAAGGCACTGTGTCTCTCAACCGTATATCAGCCATCTCCGCGTGACATTTCTTCAACTGGGAAACGTGGAACACATCATGTACTCCTGACAATCCTTCGGGCAATTCCAACTTGTAGGCCACTTCTCCCATACGTTCCAAAACTCGATAGGGTCCTACAAATCGTGGCGCTAACTTCCCATTAACTCCAAAACGCTTTGTTCCCCGAAGTGGTGATACTCGAAGATAAGCTCTATCTCCAACTTCATAAACTATCTCCTTGCGTTTAGAATCTACATAACTCTTATGTCTGGACTGGGCTACCTTGAGCCTATCGCGAATCAACTTCACCTTATGTTCAGACTCTTTAATCAAGTCAGGACCAAACAACTGGCGGTCTCCAACTTCGTCCCATGACAACGGTGTCCTGCACCTCCTTCCGTACAAAGCTTCGAAAGGGGCCATCTTTAAATTGGTTTGGTAACTGTTGTTGTAAGAGAACTCTGCATATGGCAAATTATCGTTCCAACTAGATCCATAATCTAGCGCACATGCTCTCAGCATATCCTCCAAAATCTGATTGACTCTCTCGGTCTGTCCATCTATCTGTGGATGAAAAGATGTACTGAATTCTAGCCTGGTACCCAAAGTTTCGTGCAAATGCTTCCAGAACTTTGAGGTAAACTGGGTTCCTCTATCCGATACGATACTCCTCGAAACTCCATGCAGACATACGATCCTGGTCATGTATATCTTTGCCAACTTAGCACTGGTGTAAGTGGTCTTTACTGGGATGAAATGAGCTACTTTCGTCAATCATAGCCTGAACAAGTCCTCGGCAATCCCGTGATAAAATCCATGCCTAGCTTATCCCACTTCCATTCAGGTATCGACAATGGTTGTAACAATCCTGCTGGCTTCTGATGCTCTGCCTTTACTCTCTGACATACATCACAAACTGCTACATACTCCGCAATATCCTTCTTCATTCCGGTCCACCAGAAAATATCCTTCAAATCCAGATACATCTTGGTATTTCCTGGGTGAATTGAATACGGTGAGTCGTGTGCCTCTTGCAAAATCAATTTCCTGATCTCCGGGTCATTGGGCACGTAAACGCGGTCTTCAAACCATAGGGTGTCGTGCTCATCCTCATGAAATCCTTTAGCTTTTCCTTTGCTCAGTTTCTCCTTTATAGCGGCAATCTCTTTGTCAGCTTTCTGAGCTTCCCTGATTTTATCCATCAAGGTTGACTGAATATCCAATGCTGCTACATAACCTCTCGGAACTATTTCCAAACATAGTTCACGAAGATTATCTGCTAACTCCTTTGGTATTCCTCCTGTCATTAATGTATTGACATGGCTCTTGCAACTTAATGCATCAGCTACTACATTAGCCTTTCCGGGGTGATAATGCAATTTCATATCATAATCCTTGATAAGCTCCAACCATCTCCTTTGTCTGAGATTCAACTCCTTCTGTGTGAAAATGTACTTCAAACTCTTATGATCCGTGTATACCTCACAATGATTTCCAATGAGGAAGTGTCTCCATGTCTTCAAAGCATGCACTACGGCTGCTAACTCCAAATCATGCGTAGCATAATTCAACTCATAAGGCTTCAGTTGTCTTGAGGCATATGAAACAACTCTCCCTTCCTGCATAAGCACTGCTCCAAGTCCTCGACGTGAAGCGTCGCAATACACCTCATAATCCTTGGTTTGGTCTGGCAAAATCAACACTGGTGAGGTAACCAAATGTTTCTTCAACTCCTGGAAACTAGCCTCACATTCCTCTGTCCATATGAACTTGGTATCTTTCTTTAATAACTCCGTCATAGGCTTTGCAATCTTTGAGAAATTCTCAATAAATCTCCGGTAGTACCCTGCGAGTCCAAGAAAACTCCAGATCTCTCCAACTGTTGTTGGGGCTTCCCACTTGGTCACAGTTTCAACTTTAGCGGGATCTACTGCTATACCTTCTCCAGATATAACATGTCCGAGGAATCCTACTTCCTTCAACCAAAACTCACATTTGCTAAACTTGGCATATAATTGATGTTCTCTGAGCTTTCCAAGTACCAAATGCAAATGCTCCTTATGTTCCTCTTCATTCTTCAAATAAACCAGGATATCATCAATGAACACTACGATGAACTTATCTAAAAACAACATAAACACTTTGTTCATCATGTTCATAAAATAGGCAGGTGCGTTAGTCAAACCAAATGACATAACGGTATACTCGTACAGCCCATACCTGGTGGTAAAATCTGTCTTAGGAATATCCTGTTCTCGAATCTTCAACTGGTGGTATCCTGATCGCAGATCGATCTTGGAAAATACCTTAGCTCCTTGCAATCGATCAAACAGATCATTGATCATTGGTAGTGGTTACTTGTTTTTGATCGTTACTTCATTCAATCCTCGATAATCAACAACCATCCTTAACGATCCATCCTTCTTCTCCACTAGTAGTACTGGCGATCCCCAAGGCGAAGAACTTGGGTGAATATATCCCTTATCTAGTAACTCCTTAATCTGCTTCTTAATTTCCAACAAATCCTTTGCTGGCATCCTATATGGTCTCTTTGATATTGGCCCTGTGCCGGGCAATAGCTCAATCAAAAACTGAATATCTCTATCCGGTGGCATGCCTGGCAACTCTTCTGGAAATACGTCATGGAAATCCCTTACCACTGGTACTTCCTCCTGCACAACTCTTGTTAGGCAATTTACTTGAGTCCTCTTTGGCACATGCTGGGATACATACTTGATCCTTCTCCCTTCTGGGGTGGTAAGCAAAATTGACTTACTAGCACATTCAATATTCCCTTCATACTTTGATAACCAATCCATGCCTAATATCACATCCAATCCTTGAGATTCCAATACTATTAGGTCTGAGGGAAAAACATAGTTACCAATCCTTAATGGTAACCGATCACACCATAGACTAGCCACATATTCTGCTCCGGGCGAGGTTACTAACATGGGTGAACTAAGGGCTTGGGTTGGTAGGTTATACTTATCCACAAATCCCTTTGAAATGTATGAATGCGTGTGCCAGTATCAAAAAGAATGAGTGCAGTAAATGACTTAACCAAAAACTTACCTATTACTGCATCGGGCTGAGCTTCAACCTCCTCCACGCTAACGTGGTTCACCTGTCCCCTATTGAAAGGGTTCGGCTTCTTCCCAGAACTTCCATTGCCATTTTGGCCTTCAGGACATTCATTGGCATAATGTCCTGTCTTCGAACACTTAAAGCAAGTGACTTGGCTTAGGTCCTTCTTGGCTGGGGTTGGTGCAGTTCTGGCCGTTGCTTCCTTCGTTGCCATTACCATTCTTGGTGCCATTGTGATTGTGCGAGCTACCTCCTCCATGGGTATGCTGAAAATGTCCTCCCGGTCTAGGGGTAAAACGTGGCTTCTGCTGAGCTCCTGAATTGTACTTTCCTTGTCCATACTTCCTCTTGCGGTTCTCAATCTGCTGCTGCTTCCCTTCAATCATAAGAGCACGATCTACCAACTCCTGGTAGTTGTTGAAGGTTGCGACCATCAACTGCATGCTCAACTCATCATTCAGTCCTTCCAGAAACTTCTCCTGCTTCGCTGCATCCATAGCGACGTCATCTAGGGCATAACGTGCTAACTTACTAAATTCCTCCACATACTGGCCAACTGTCCGTCCTCCTTGGCACAAGTTGCGAAACTCACGCTTCTTCATGGCCATAGCTCCTGCTGAAACATGGGCAGTACGAAAAGCCTGTTGAAACTGGTCCCATGTGACAGTGTCAACTGGGAAAGTGGCTGTGAAATTCTCCCACCATGATGCTGCTGGTCCTTCTAGCTGATGTGCGCCAAACTTCACCTTCTCCGCATCTATGCATCCTGCTGTGGTCAACTCCCTAGTTGTCTTGCGGAGCCAATCATCTGCTACTATCGGCTCGGTGCTACTAGAAAACACTGGCGGATTCAGCTTAAGAAAAAGGGCTAAGTGGTCAACAGGTGGTGGTGGTGGTGGTGGTGGGTTGTTGTTGTTGTTCCCCTGGTTCTGATTCTGGACTAGCAACTGCATCAATGTGTTTTGCTGCTGAATCAACTGGGTGAGCTCCGGTGGGGAGGCAAATCCGGGGTCACATCTCGGAGGCACTGAGGGTTTAGAAAAGATGAGATATAAGAATAGAGGGGGTCTAAAGAGAAAACACTACCCATATGCACATGAGGCAAAAGCAAACAATTCACTTCAATCAATCAAACAAGGGCATGCAATCGATCTATCTATCGCAAAAGTGCTCGGACTACTATATTTACATGGTGGACTACTAGTACTGATGAGGTGGTCTACTAGAAATATTCTTTGGGTGTTGACTCCATAATATCTGCTCCAGCTTCATCAACATAGTCATCATCGCTACTATCTGGTTCCTAGTCGGTGTCGTCGATGATGATGTAGTCTTCCGGGCTAATCTCCTGGGGTTCTTCGTCTTCAACTACTGGCGTAGGGCCTCCCATAAATATTCCAATCTTCTTGATCAGGTCGTCATTCTTCTCCACCAATACTTCAATTTCCTCTTCATAATCTTCACGTGTAGCCTTGAGTTCTTCCTCCAGTTCCTTGATTCTAGTCTTTGCCTTCTTCAGATCTATCATGTCGGCGCACATCTGGTTCTCCTGTCGTCGAATGTGCTGGTTTAGCTCCTGGATAAAAGCTGTGATTGATCTATCCTTCCTGGTGCTGATCATCTCCCAGTGTTCATCTCGGCGCCCATAAATCTGGTAGATAGTATCCTTGAGATCATGCGGTAGACTTCTCCAATGCGTCCCATGGCGATGTGAGCTGCCATGCTCTTTCCTAGACTCCAAGTTGGTGCATCAAAAGAAAATTCTATGGGCTCACTGACTGGCATGAACGTCCTTCCTGGAACTTGAACTTGAATCATCCAGCGCTCTTCTTCAGGTAAAGTGACGTTGTAGGTTCCCGTGAAGCTTGGTACTCCTATATTCAGGTATCTAGTGACTTCCTTCAAGTGTCGTCCAAAGGGTGTATCTTCATCCGGTTGCGTGAACTTATTCCTTGCATCCTCCATCCTAAAGAGTAGAAAGGATGAGAGGTCAGAAGAGAAAAGAGTGAAAAGTGATCTAGGTCTTTAACTTAGTGGTTGTGTCCTACAGTCAGCGTGTGCTCTGATACCATCTCTGTAGCGACCAGACCTCAAACGGTCTGATCTCTGTGCTCCGGTGTCATCCCTAGATCAGTAATGCTGACACCACACAGTACTCGGAGGATTTATAGAAGAGTAGCAATCACACACTTATTACATCGAGTGTCTCAAAAGAGAACTTATTACAATAAATATGGCTTAAGGCCATCTAATAACGATAACAGCGGAAGGCTTGGAAGATAAGTGAGTCCATCAACTCCAACGGCATCACTGAGTATAGAACCACGACCTAAAAACTCCTTAATCGTCATCTGAAAAGTCTGCAACATTAACGTTGCAGCCCGAAAACGGGTGAGCACATGGAATATGCTGGCAAGGTAACACATAGAGAGTAATGGAATGAAATAGCTATACTATATGCATATTTGGCTAGTGGAAAGCTCTATGGTTACAGTTTTGCGTAAAGCCAATTTTTCCCTACTTCAAAGGAATAAAATTTAATTACTATCATGGTGGTTGTTAAACATTGAGAATGGTTGACAGCATTCTCAATCCCAATTAAATATCATCATTAAACATAACCCAACAAAATTAATTTAGAGTAACATGTTGAGATTCACATGAAAATCCAAGTACTAGATACTCAAGATGTCCATAACCTGGGACACGGCTAACCATGATTAGTTTATTACACTCTGCAGAGGTTTGCGCACTTTTCCCCACAAGACTCGATCGCCTCCGTTTGGTTTCTCGCACTACATGGTGTTTGAGAAGACGGATGACCGAGACATAGTCTTTCAGAAGCGCTAGCACCTTACGATGGGTAGACCGTACCACCTACATCCCCTACATCTGCTAGTCTACCACTGTAAGAGTTTGCACAACTTAGTCAACTATGCTAGAGCCCATAATAGCTTGTGGCTGCACACGGAAGTTTCTAGTATGAATAGTCTCATGATCCCTTTGAGCCTGGGTGGCGGTCCAAAAGAAAACAGGCAAGTCCTGGAATACCCATGTGCCTCAATCCACCCAGATGTGTGTTTAAGTTGCCACCTTAGATAAACCATTAATTAACAATCTCACATCTGTCATGGATATCACTCACCCAATCCACATCTACTAGCATAGCATGGCATAATAAGAAAACGTAGAAGTAACTCCCAAAGGTTTGAAAGTAACAAGTAATAGGTACTACCTCATCTACTTCCCATCCCACAATTTAATTAGATCCTAATCATGCAATGTGTGAGGATTGATCTAATGCAATAAAACTGGGTAGTAGGAAAAGTATGATCAAAGTGTTACTTGCCTTGCTGATGATCCGCGAAACCTAATGATTCGAAGTAACAGGCGGCGCACTCCGGGTATTCTATCGCAGACAAACAAACAAGCATACAATAAGTACTCATCTAATGCACAGGTAAAACTCAAATAAGAGATCTAACCAGAAGGTTCAACTTAAGAACTCCGGTTGGCAAAAAGAATCAAATTGAATGAAGCAACGAAAGTCAAACGGCAAAGGAAAACAACTTCGTTCTACTAATCTGGATCTAGGGCAAATTTTACAGTCGCAAAATCTTGTTTAAGTTGGTTAAACGGATAGAGGGTTTCGAGACGAAACTCTAGGCGCTTGAATCGCCTGATTCCGATAAACGAAGGAAAAGTTATACTAAAACGAAAATCGGATCAGGAATCGCGATCAAAAAAATCGCGGATTTAATCCGAGAAAAAGAAAAACGACGAACGCTGATTTTTTTAATTATTCCGCTCGGAAGAAAAATAAAAAGAAATACTAAACGGATTCCAAAAATTCCGAAATAAATTTTCATGGGCTTCTAAAATCATGCCGCACAAGGTGAACATTTATTTGGGCCCTAAATGCAAATTTTGAAAAACGCACTTTTTTCCTAAATTCAAATAAAACACCGAAAAACTCCGAAATAAAATCTTATTTGATTTTTTTATTAAATCCTCAATATTTCTTTATTTTGGGAAAGTCATTTTATTCCCTCTCTCATATTTTTGTAATAGAAATAATTGATGATAAAATAAATAAAATCAAATGATCCTATTCTCAAAATTTGAGAACACTCAAATATGAAAATAACGAAATCCCCAACTCTCTCCGTGGGTCATTGAGTTGCGTAGAATTTCTAGGATCAACCAAAATGCAAAAATAAAATATGATATGCATGATGATCTAATGTATAACATTCCAAATTGAAAATTTGGGATGTTACATACGTTTCATTTCTTCATACCCCAAATCCGACTAAGCTCTTTATGATGCTCAAGGGTAATCAAGTTATCACAATTTTTGGACACAATTTGATCATGAAACAATTTGCATTGGAGATTTAAATGACCATGCTCATTGCAAAGTTCACAAGGATGGCGAGAAAAATTAAATCTTTCAGCACAATCATCTAGCCTCTCTTGCAACCTTTCGTTTCTAAATATTTATGCTTCTTACAAAATCTATCATCCCTTTTTGGTGTACAATTGCACTCCCGATTCACTCCACAAAAATTGAAATTCTTATAGGAGACATCATTATCATGACTAATGAAATCATCATCAACATCATGGATATTCAAAGAATTCATACTAGCAATATTGCAGTCATGCCCATCGTCCAACGTTTTATGCCACAAATTTTGTTGAATTCTTTTTCTAGCAATTGAGCACAATTATAGGAATCCTTATTTTCAAGATAAAAATTATAAAGATAAAGAACAACTTGAGGTAACCCAATCTCCATTTTTTATAGTTTTCTTTTATAAACCAAACTAGTGATAAACAAGAAACTAAAATTTTCAATTGCAAGATCTAAAGATATACCTTCAAGCACTCACCTCCCCGGCAACGGCGCTAGAAAAGAGCTTGATGTCTACTACGCAACTTTATTCTTGTAGACACGTGTTGGGCCTCCAAGCGCAGAGGTTTGTAGGACAGTAGCAATTTTGCCTCAAGTGGATGACCTAAGGTTTATCAATTCGTGGGAGGCATAGGATGATGATGGTCTCTCTCAAACAACCCTACAACGAAATAATAAAAAGTCTCTTGTGTCCCCAACACACCAAACACAATGGTAAATTGTATAGACGCACTAGTTCGGTGAAGAGTTGGTGATACATGTGTAATATGGATAGTAGATATTGATTTTTGTAATAAGAACAAAAAAAAAGCAATGTAGCAATTGATAAAATGGAGCACAAATGGTATTGCAATGATTTAAAATGAGGCCTATGGTCCGTACTTTCACTGGTGCAATCTCTCAAAAATGCTAATATAATTGGATCATATAACCATCCCTCAACGTGCGATGAAGAATCACTCCGAAGTTCCTATCTAGCGGAGAACATAGGAAGAAATGGTTTGTAGGTTACGAAACCACCTCGAAGCTATTCTTTCTGATCGATCTATCCAAGAGTTCGTACTAAAATAACATGAAATAATTTCAGATTCATAATACTCAATCCAACACAAAGATCCTCAAAGAGTGCCCCAAGATTTCCATCGGAGAAACAAAGACAAGAACATGCATCAACCCCTATGCGTAGATTACCCCAATGTCACCTCAGGAATCCGCGAGTTGAGTGCCAAAACATATATCAGGTGAATCAAAACAATACCCCATTGTCACCACGGGTATTCATATGCAAGAAATATATCAAGTGCTCTCAAATCCATAAAAGTATTCAATCTGATAAAACGAAATCTCAAAGGGAAAACTCAATTCATGACAACAAGATAGAGAGGGGAAAACAACATATGATCCAATTATATTAACAAAGCCCCCGATACATCAAGATTGTGCCATCAAGAACACGAGAGAGAGAGAGATTTAACACATAGCTACTGGTACAAACCCTCAGCCCCGAGGGTTGATACATCTCCAACGTATCTATAATTTTTTATTATTCCATGCTATATTATATTCTGTTTTGGACATTATTGGGCTTTATTATACACTTTTATATTATTTTTGGGACTAACCTATTAACCGGAGGCCCAGCCCAAAATTGCTGTTTTTTTGCCTATTTTAGGGTTTCGCAGAAAAAGAATATCAAACGGAGTCCAAACGGAATAAAACCTTCGGGAACGTGATTTTCGGAACGAACATGATCCAGAGGACTTGGACCCTACGTCAAGACATCAACCAGGAGGCCAGGAGGTAGGGGGCGCGCCTACCCCCCCCCCCAGGCGCGCCCTCCACCCTCGTGGGCCCCCTGTTGTTCCACCGGCGTACTCCTTCCTCCTATATATACCTACGTACCCCCAAACTACTAGATACGGAGCCAAAACCCTAATTCCACCGCCGTAACTTTCTGTATCCACGAGATCCCATCTTGGGTCCTATTTCGGAGCTCCGCCGGAGGGGGCATCGATCACGGTTGGCTTCTACATCAACACCATAGCCCCTCCGATGAAGTGTAAGTAGTTTACCAAAGACCTACGGGTCCATAGTTATTAGCTAGATGGCTTCTTCTCTCTTTTTAGATCTCAATACAAAGTTCTCCCCCTCTCTTGTGGAGATCTATTCGATGTTATCTTCTTTTGCGGTGTGTTTGTTGAGATCGATGAATTGTGGGTTTATGATCAAGTTTATCTATGAACAATATTTGAATCTTCTCTGAATTCTTTTATGTATGAATGGTTATCTTTGCAAGTCTCTTCGAATTATCAGTTTGGTTTGGCCTACTAGATTGATCTTTCTTGCAATGGGAGAAGTGCTTAGCTTTGGGTTCAATCTTGCGGTGTCCTTTCCTAGTGACAGTAGGGGCAGCAAGGCACGTATTGTATTGTTGCCATCGAGGATAACAAGATGGGGTTTATTTCATATTCCATGAGTTTATCCCTCTACATCATGTCATCTTGCTTAAAGCGGTACTCTGTTCTCTTGAACTTAATACTCTAGATGCATGCTGGATAGCGGTCGATGTGTGGAGTAATAGTAGTATATGCAGGCAGGAGTCGGTCTACTTGTCTCGGACATGATGCCTGTATACATGATCATACCTAGATATTCTCATAACTATGCTCAATTCTGTCAATTGCTCAACAGTAATTTGTTTACCCACCGTGAATACTTATGCTCTTGTGAGAAGCCACTAGTGAAACCTATGGCCCCCGGGTCTATCTTCCATCATATTAATCTTCCAATACTTAGTTATTTCATTTGCCTTTTATTTTACTTTGCATCTTTTATTTCTCTTTATCATAAAAAATACCAAAAATATTATCTTACCATATCTATCAGATCTCACTCTCGTAAGTGACCATGTAGGGATTGACAACCCCTTATCGCGTTGGTTGCGAGGATTTATTTGTTTGTGTAGGTGTGAGGGACTCGTGCACGGCCTCCTACTGGATTGATATCTTGGTTCTCAAAAACTGAGGGAAATACTTACGCTACTCTGCAGCATCACCCTTTCCTCTTCAAGGGAAAACCAACGCAAGTGCTCAAGAGGTAGCAAGAAGGATTTCTGGCACCGTTGCCGGGGAGGTCTACGCAAAAGTCAACATACCAAGTACCCATCACAAACCCTTATCTCCCGCATTACATTATTTGCCATTTGCCTCTCATTTTCGTCTTCCCCACTTCACCCTTGCCATTTTATCCTCCCTCTCTCTCTCCGTCCTCCCTCTCTTTATCTATTCGCCTCTTTTTGCCCGTTTATTGTTTGCTTGTGTGTCGGATTGCTTGCTTGTCATTATGACTAGTCCCCTATCTTCTCCGTTGTCTCCTGAAAATGAAGTTCTTAATTTTAAGCAAAGGGAAGGAGAAAACCTAAAAGACGCTTGGTATAGAATTTGCAATGCTCAAAATAGATCTACCAGGAAGCAATCTACTTCTATTCTTCTTCACAATTTTTACGTAGGTGCTATTCCCTGGAACGGATATGTCCTTGATACCATTACCGGAGGGAACTTTTTGGGTAGCCACACTTTTGATTCCTATAATGCTATGATAGATTTATTTGGCTCACCTCCTCTTTTGGTTAATGGAAGTATGTTAACTTTGGAGCATGTAATGCAAAAACTTGAAATTATTGAAAATAAAGTTGCTACCGTTGAGTTAATTTAAAATTTCAATAAAAAGATCCACAACCAAATTACCTAATATGGATCTAAAGTAGGAGTAACTTTTAAAAATATTAAAGATAAGGAACCTATAGTTAATGAAAGAATAAATCATGATTCCACTAGAATCGATAGACTTGAGGGTGTCATTACCAACTTGGGAACCATTTTTTCTTCCGTAAAGAATACTCCAAGTCCTCCAACTAAAATTGCCAAGCTTATGTATGTTCCTAAAAATAAGGGTGAATCCTCTAGCAAAGAAACTACGGATCTCAAATCTATAAGTATTCACCCTAATCTTTTTGCTATCATTAAGGAACCATTTGCTACTAATGATTTTTTTGATCTTGTTCCTAGAAGTTTGATTATTAATAAAAGGAAAGAAACTCCTAAAGGTGATAGATGTCTCATTAAAGAATTGCCAACTAAAGATGGCAATACCTAGATTTATCCTTTCTTATTATGCATAGCTAGGGGCATTAAACGATAGCGCTTGTTGGGAGGAAACCCAATTTTATTTTTATTCCTTGATTTTTGCTCCTGTTTAGTAATAAATAATTTATCTAGGCTATGTTTTGGTTGTGTTTTTTGTGTTTAATTAGTGTTTGTGCCAAGTAGAACCATTGGGAAGACTTGGGGAAAGTCTTTTTAATCTTGCTGTAAAAAACAGAAACTTTAGCGCTCACGAGAACTGCTGACGGTTTTATTTGGAAAGTGCTATTTAGTTAATTGTTTTTGAAGATGATTAATAGATAAATTCCTCACGTCCAGAAATTTATTTTAGAATTTTTTGGGTTCCAGATCTTGCGTTAGCTACAGATTACTACAGACTGTTCTGTTTTGACAGATTCTGTTTTTCGTGTGTTGTTTGCTTATTTTGATGAATCTATGGCTAGTAAAATAGCTTATAAACCATAGGAAAGTTGGAATACAGTAGGATTAACACCAATATAAATAAAGAATGTGTTCATTACAGTACCTTGAAGTGGTCTTTTGTTTTCTTTCGCTAATGGAGCTCACGAGATTTTCTACTTTAAGTTTTGTGTTGTGAAGTTTTCAAGTTTTGGGTGAAAGATTTGATGGATTATGGAACAAGGAGTGGCAAGAGCCTAAGCATGGGGATGCCCATGACACCCCCAAGATAATCTAAGGACACCTAAAGGCCAAAGCTTGGGGATGCCCCGGAAGGCATCCCCTCTTTCGTCTACTTCTATCGATAACTTTACTTGGAGCTATATTTTTATTCGCCACATGATATGTGTTTTGCTTGGAGCGTCTTGTATGATTTGAGTCTTTGCTTTTTATTTTACACAATCATCCTTGCTGTACACACCTTTTTAAGAGAGACACACATGATTCGGAAATTATTAGAATACTCTATGTGCTTCACTTATATCTTTTGAGTTATATAGTTTTTGCTCTAGTGCTTCACTTATATCTTTTAGAGCACGGTGGTAGATTTGTTTTATAGAAACCATTGTTCTCTCATGATTCACTTAGATTATTTTGAGAGTCCTACAAAACAGCATGGTAATTTGCTTTAATTATTTTAGGCATTCAAGATTAATAATAAAATTTTCTTTTGAGTGTGTTGAATACTATGAGAATTTTGAAACTTGATAATTGTTTTGAGATATGGAGATGGTGATATTAGAGTCGTGCTAGTTGAGTAGTTGTGAATTTGAGAAATGCTTGTGTTGAAGTTTGTGATTCCTGTAGCATGCACGTATGGTGAACCGTTATGTTAAGAAGTCGGAGCATGATGTATTTATTGATTGTCTTCCTTATGAGTGGCGGTCGGGGACGAGCGATGGTATTTTACTACCAATCTATCCCCCTAGGAGCATGCACGTAGTACTTTGCTTCGATAACTAATAGATTTTTGCAATAAGTATGTGAGTTATTTATGACTAATGTTGAGTCCATGGATTATACGCACTCTCACCCTTCCACCATTGCTAGCCTGTCTAAATACCGCACACGTTTCACCGGTATCATACACCCACCATATACCTTTCTCAAAACAGTCACCATACCTACCTATCATGGCATTTCCATAGTCATTTCAAGATATATTGCCATGCAACTTTCCACCGTTCCGCTTACTATGACACGCTTCATCATTGTCATATTGCTTTGCATGATCATGTAGTTGAAATTTTAGTGTGGCAAAGCCACCATTCATAATTCTTTCATATAAGTCACTCATGCATCATTGCTATCCCGGTACACCGCCGGAGGCATTCATATAGAGTCATACTTTGTTCTAGTATCGAGTTGTAATCATTGAGTTGTAAATAAATAGAAGCGTGATGATCATCATTCATAGAGTATTGTCCCAAAAAAAGGCAAAAAAAAGAAGGCCCAAAAAAAGGGGCAATACTCACTACAAAAAAAGACACATCTATGACATTTTGGGCCGAATGAATTTTTTTCTGTCATACATATGACACTTCTATGATGATAATTGTGACAAAACCCGGTATCATCATAGATGTGGTGGGCTCCTACTTCTATGACAAAAAATCATGACAGAAAATGGGCTTTTCATCCTGGGCGGGCCGGAGACGCAGCTGCATGACATTCTTTGGGTTGTCCATGATGGAAAAAACCATGGTAGAAGCGAGGGAGAGGAAAATTTCGGGGAGTTCCCGGTTACGGTGGGAGGTCAGGGACCGAGCGATGCGTGTTTCTCTCGTACACGTACGCGCGTGTGTGCAAGGCGTTGGCTCTAATTGAACCCGAGCGATTGCACTGTAGGCTATGCGTTACTGAACCCGAGCGATCAATCAATGGCTGTTAACTGAACCCGATCGAGCGATTCCTTCGCTACTGCTGCTAACTGAAGCCGGTCGATTGGATGAACAGTGAGCGTTGCCGGGGGGTTGGATGAACAGTGAGCGGTGGCGTTGCCTCTGGATGAACAGGACCCCGTGGTGTGTAGGGCTGGATGAACAGTAGACGATGGAGGGGTGCCCGTGGAGGGGTGGTTGAACAGGACCCCGTGGTGTGGAGGGCTCGATGAACAGTAGACGGTGGAGGGGTGGTTGAACAGTAGCCGATGGAGTAGCGCGCGGTGGAGGCTTGATGAACAGGAGCCCGTGGAGGCTGGAGGAGGTCAACGGTAGCCGTGGAGGCTGGAGGAGATTGATGGTGGAGATGAATAGTATCCCGTGGAGTCCCGTTTTGCAGTACGCCACACCCCTCCCGATGAACAGGACCCCTGTTTCGACCGTAGGAGGTCCGTTTCGTCCGTTTTGTGGTACGCCACACCCCTCCCGATTAACAGGACCCCCGTTTCGACCGTAGGAGGTCCGTTTCATCCGTTTTGCGGTACGCCACACCTCTCCCGATCAACAGGACCCCCGTTTCAACCGTAGGAGGTCTGTTTCCTCCGTTTTGCAGTACGCCAGACCCCTCCCGATCAACAGGCCTCGTTTCCATCGCCTGTTCCGTCCAAGCCCTCCCGATGAACACGACCACGCATTTCGTTCCGACCACGCCGGTTGGCTCCCACTCGTTCCGTTGCCTCTCGATGAACATGACGCATTTCGTTGCCTCCCCATGAACACGACGCATTCCGTTGCCTCCCCATGAACACGACGACGATGATGTTTCTCCGTTCTGACCCAGCCATGTACACGAGCCCTGGCCGTACGTATGCGCGAGTAGGCGTTCGAGACCCCGCCCATATGTACACATATGTGGCCATATTTTCTTTCTTGCACCCTGGCCGATGTACGTACATTTACATGCTACGTGCGCGCATCTACTACGACACGTACGCGCCTCTACTACGACACATGCGCGCCTCTACATCCACCAGTATATATGTACGCACACGTTTGCGACCAGAATGACAACGCTACGTACGCTTCGACCTGGTGGGTCCTGACTATCAGGCACTTCCTTGCCTGCAAAGATGTAGCTGGTGGGTCCCAGCAGTCAGGGGGGCGAATCGTTTTTTGCCCGGACGCACTTCCTTGCGTGCAAAGATGTAGCTAGTGGGTCCCAACACTCAGGGGAAAATGTTTTTTTCGTGAAATACGGTTGCCCGTCCGGTGGGTCCCCGCTGTCAGGTGGAGGAATAATTATTTTGCACGTAATAAGGAGGCACTTCCTTGCCGCGGCCGTGGACCCAGCTGCCAGCCTCTCCACGTACAGTCCACGTCCGATGGAAGCCGTTCCTTGACCACGTTGACCACGCCGTGCCAAGAGCACCAGGGCGGTGGACGACGGTGAGGCCTAGGAAGGGGACGACGCGGAGCCGGGGAAGACGCGACAGTGGATGCCCACACGTAGAGGAGTACGAGGGCTCACTGGTTCGCTGTGGTGTGAGGCTGCCGTTGCCGCAGAATAACAGGGGGTGTGGGTGAGTTGAGGGATGGCCTGGCCAGCGGTGGGAGTAGTAGGGGGCGATGAGGCCTCCGCCGCATCGCAGCCGGCCACGGGAGGCAGGAGCACGAGGCACGACCGGTGCTGGTTTGGGTGGCTGGAGCAAGAAGACCAGAGGTTAAAGAAGCACTACGATCGTTGGATGGACATCGTACGGTCACTGGAGCTAGAATCGTGCATATTGACTAAGTTGACAAAGCCCTCCGTCCCCGTCAACTTAGTGGGCCCACAAGTCAGCCTGCCACTATACTGGGTCCCAGCTAACAGGGGGAGTATTCATTTTTTTGTGCGTGATAAGGAGGCACTTCCTTGCGTGCGAAGATATAGCTGGTGGATCCGAGCTGTCAGCGGTGGTAACGGTTTTTTGCGAAATACAGAGGCGCTTTCGGTGGGTCCCTGATGTCAGGTGGAGGAATCATTATTTTGTGCGTAATAAGGAGGCATTTCCTTGCGTGTGGCCGTGGACCCAGCTGTCGGCCTCTCCACGTACAGTCCACTTCAGATGAATGTCGGTCGTTAACCATGTTGACCAGGCCGCGCCGAGAGCACCAGGGAGGTGGACAACGGCAAGGCCTAGGAAGGGAACGACACGGAGGCAGGGAAGACTCGGCAGTTGTTTCCCACGCGAAGGGGAGTACGACTGTATGAGGGTTTACTGGTTCATCTGCCGTCGCCGGAGAATAACAGCAGGTGTGGGTGAGTAGAGGGATGGCTAGGCCAGCGATGGGAGTACGGTGGGGCGGTGAGGCCTGCGCGGCAGCAGAGCCGGCCGCGGGGAGGAGGGAGGAGGTAGTCCCGTCGGCGCTTGTTTGAGCGGCTGGAGCAGGAAGAGCAGAGATTGAAGAAGCACGACGGCAGTTGGATGGCCATCCAACAGTCACTACTTGTGCGTCAACCTTTTTTTAGGAAAGCCTCAAATCTGTGGAAAACAGCATACAACCCATCTGCCATTATTACTAATAATTTACAGCCCATTTGCTAATTATTAAGGTTTTTTTGGAGCCTATTGTAACATCCCAAAATTCTAAATTTTGGAATGTTATAATAATTAGATAGATTGATTGTTTGTTTGATTGTTGTGTGATTGATTGAGTGAAATTTGAAACTTTTTTGAAAGTTAAATGAGAGGGAATAAAAGGACTTTCCCGAATTTTCATCTTTTTGCGTTTTGATCTCCGTGAATTCAAATTCTTTTCAAATACAAAACCCTCGAGAAAAGATGATATGACTTCTTCCATTTAATTAAATGAAAAGGGGTTTTTGAGAAGATTTGAATTTTATTTGGAAATATTTCAAATTCAGAAACTTTAAGCAACTCTATGATTTTCATGAGAGAAGATAAAATGACGTCTTCAAAATATATGAAATACGAGTTGGAAGTTTAAAAGGATCAAATTTAAAGTCTGTTTGAAATTATTTTCAATTTGGAGTTATTTGGGTTTTATTCAAATTATTTTTCTCCAAAAATAAAATAAATGGAAAATAGGGTAAAATGATTCCCTACATCATAAAATTGGAGAGAAATAATTTTGAAATCATTTTGGTATTTCTAAAATGATTTTTATTGGGTTTTATTGTAGAAGTAGCACTGTTTGAATTATTCGAATTTTTGTGAATCTTATTTCACACTAGAGAAATGTTCATGTTGTAGAAAATATTTTTTTGAAAATTTTGATATATAATATGCCTATATAAAATTTTATTTTATTATCATTATCCAGTTTTCCTTTTTTGTTTCTTTATAAAAAAGAAAAAAATTTATGCGTGCGCCTGGAACTAACCGCCGCCCACACGCATAGCATAGCAGCAGGCCGGCCTGTTTTTTTTTGTTTTCTTTTGTCTTTATTTATTTATTTTATTTTTGTTAATTTTTAGTTTTTTTAAACAAATTTCAGAAAAATAGACTTTGGAAAAAAAATGCAGCCCGTGTACGGCGCGCGGCCGGCCGAGGCCTTTAGGCCCGTGCGAGGCGTTAGCTTTTTTCTTTTCTGTTTCATATATTTTCATCTACGTTTAGTCTCACATTGCCTAGTTTTTGACCCTTAAACCTCTATTCCACCTATAACTATAGACCCATAGAGCCTCCAAAAATCATCTGATTCGGGTTAAATCAATATTTTGGTTTGACTAGATTCATTTAAGAAAAATATATTTCTCCTCTCCGACGCGACTTTTGGAAATTGTCTCTTCTCTCGAAAGTCGTCTTTCTCTGCCTTATAAAGGTATATTTCTTTGTTTTTTTATACTTCCGTAGTTTATTATTTCTAGACTAATACGATAGAATAGTTAGATTATCAATTAGTCTACGTATTTATACATTAGACCTTAGCCGTAACTATTTTTCTTCCGTAAAACAGCTTGGCCCTGATTTTTCAAATAGCCATAAATTTTTACTCGTTCATCCAAATTAGATGAAACCAACGCCCACTTCTTCGTTACGATCTCCTCTATCCAGTAAAACAACTTAAACATGTTTTTGAAAGTTTAAAATTTGAATTAGACCAGATTTGAATTCAAACTTATTTTGATCATAACTTGAGTTTTGTAGCTCCGATTTAGTTGATTCTTTTTGCAAACCAAAGCTCTTTGACCTAAACTGTCTGATAAGGCCAAATTCACATAATTTTGGTACTGTTAGAAATTGTTTTATGTTGCAAGAGTTATTTGCTTGGTTTTGATGTTTTCCGAATTCTCTTCTTTATTCTTTCCGATCTTTTGAGTGATTGCTTATGTGTGGTTACTATTGCTTGCCTACGATAGATTGAACGGAGTGTGACGAGTAGAACTATCAAGAGTTTTGAGTGTGAATCATCTTCATCAATATGGCAGGCAAGTTCACACTTTGATCATACCCCTTTATCACCTAGTTTTTATGCATTAGTTCCAATCCTCAAACATTGCATGATTAGGATGTTATTAACTTGTGGGTTGGGAAGTAGTTGATGAGGTAGAAACTATTGCCCTGTTACATTCAAACCCTTGGGAGTTACTTCTATGCATTGCTTATATTGCTATGCTATGCTTGTAGACGTGGTTTGGGTGAGTGAAATCCATGACATATGTGAGATTGTTAATTAATGGTTCAACTTAAGGTGGTAACTTAAATACACATCTGGGTGGATTGAGGCACCTGGAGTACCTAGTGTTGCCTGTATTTTTTGGAAATCCTGGAGTACCCATGTGATCTTCCTATGGACCGCCACCCAGGCTCAAAGGGATCATAAGATTATTCATGCTAGAAACTTCAGTGTGCAGCCACAAGCTATTATGGGATCTAGCATAGTTGAGAAAGTTACGTGAAGCTCTTGAAGAGGTGGATCAGTAGGTAGTGGGTTGTAGGTTTGGTATGGTCTGCCCAGAGTAGAGTGTTAATGTTTCTGAAAGACTGTGTCTCGGTCATCCGCTTCTCAAACACCATGTAGTGCGAGAAATCCAACGGAGGCGATCGAGTCTTGTGGGGAAAAGTGCGCAAACCTCTGCAGAGTGTACAAACTAATCATGGTTAGCCGTGTCCCCGGTTATGGACAATTTTGAGTATCTAGTACTTGGAGTATCTTAAGTATCTCATCACGTTACTTAAATAATTTGTTGGGTTATTGATGTTAATTTGGGATTGAGTTGGAGGAACCTTCTCAATATTTTCAACCAACTTTGTAGTTAAATAAAATATATTCCTTTGCGGTAGGGAAAAATTGGCTTTTCGCAAAAACATTATAACCATAGAGCTTTTCCACCAGCCATATATGCATGTAGTGATAGCTATTATTCATCATTATCGTATGGTGTGAATTTGCCAGTACATTCAATGTACTGACCCTTTGTGGCTGCAACGTCTCATGTTGCAGGATTCTTACGATGAGTAAGTGATACGTTAGGGTTACGATTTCTACACTCAACTTTGCCATTGGTCTTGATGGGAATCCACAACCTTGTTGTTACTTCCGCTATTTGGATTGAGGTAATAGTATTTCCGTTATTTTATACATGTGATTTACCTCTGTTATAAATCCTCGAGTACTGTGCGTGTCAGCATACCGATCCAGGGATGTCACTTAAGCACAGATACTTGACCGTCTGAGGTCGGGTCGCTACACCCGTATTCTTTTTGTTAGCATTACAGCCTATATTGTGGCCACGGTTAAAAAATTATACGAAATTTTGCATATTTCGGTGCGGTCTGAACTGTTTTTAATCCCGAAATTTCGACTCACATTCAAACTGATTTTAAAAATAAATGTATATCAATATAAAATCCAACAAAATTCACCACGCATAAAAATTAATGTAATTTAAAATCTCGAAATAAAAAAAAGATATTTGAAACTAATTGCCGGTTTGATGTGTTTTAAAAATGTACAACCCATTTCTCATTACTGATGGGCCATTTTCTCGGCCAGCCGAATGAAAGCTCTCCTCGTCTTGAAAGATTTGCAGCCCAACAGGCCTGACAAAGCGACTTACTTGGCAAATCACAAAAAAACTGGGCTGTGGCCGTGGACCCAGCTGTCAGCCTCTCCACGTACAGTACTCTTCCGATGGAAGTCGTTCCTTGACCACGTTGACCACGCCGCGCGGAGAGCACCTCGGCGGTGGACGACGGCAAGGCCTAGGAAGGGGACAACGCGGAGCCGGGGAAGACACGGCAGTGGAAGCCCGCGCGGATAGGAGTACGAGGGTTCACTGGTTCGGCTGTGGTGTGAGGCTGCCGTCGCCGCAGGGCCTGGCTAGTGGTGGGAATAGTAGGGGGCGGTGAGGCTTCCGCGGTAGCATAGCCGGCCACGGGAGGCAGGAGCATGCGGCACGACCGGCGCTGCTTTGGGAGGCTGGAGCAAGAAGACCAGAGGTTGAAGAAGCACTACGGCCGTTGGATGGACATCGTACGGTCATTGGAGCTAGAATCGTTCATATTGACTAAGTTGACAAAGCCCTTCGTCCCCATCAACTTAGTAGGCCCACAAGCCAGCCTCCCACAAAGGTGGGTCCCCGCTAGCCGGGGGAGTATTCAATTTTTTGTGCGTAATAAGGAGGCACTTCTGGTGGGTCCGAGCTGACAGCGGGGGGAACGTTTTTTCGCGAAATACAGTGGCCCGTCAGGTGGGTCCTAGCAGTCAGGGGGCAAACGTTTTTTCGCAAAATACGGTGGCCCGTCCAGTGGGTCCCTGCTGTCAGTTGGAGGAATCTTTATTTTTCGCGTAATAAGGAGGCACTTACTTGCTGGGGCCGTGGACCCAGCTGAGACTCTCCACATATAGTATACTTCCGATGGAAGTCATTCCTTGACCACGTTGACCTCGCCGCGTTCCGTTGCATGCATGCGCCCATGGGCGTGGTGCGTCCCCACTATTAGCCTCTCACGTACAGTCATCTTTCGATGACTCTCGGTTGTTGACCACGTTGACCACACCGTGCCGAGCGCACCCGGACTGGAACGACCCGGAGATGGGGAAGACGGGGTAGTGGAGTCACAGATGGAGAGGAGTGGGAAACTTCACTGGTTCGGGTGCGCGGCAGCACAGCCGCGATGCCGCCCACGGGAGACAAGAGCAAGAATAGAGGTTGAAGAAGGAGCACGGCTGTTGGACTAACATCCAACGGTCCAGCTGCTAGAATCATTTGTTGATTAAGTTGACAAAGCCATGCGTACACGTCCTCTTAGTAGGCCCACAAGTCAGTCACCAAATCTGACGGGTCCCAGCTATCAACGGGATGAATAATTTTTTTCGCAAAACAAGGCGCCACTTCCTTCCGTGCGAAGATACAGCCAGTGGGTCCCAGCTATCAGGTGGAGGAAACATTTTTTTCAGCTTAATAAGGAGGAACTTTCCTTCCGTGCTACCATGGACCTCGTGGGTCCCAGCCGTCAGGCTCTCCACGTACAGTCCTCTTCCGATGACTCTCGTTTGTTGACCACACCGCACCGAACACAGTAAGGCGGTGGACGACGGCGAGGCCCCGGACGAGAACGACTCGGAGATGGGAAAACGTGGTAGTGGAGTCGCAGATTGAGAGGAGGAGAAGGGTTATAACTGGTTTTGTTGCGGCGCGGGGCTGTAGTCTGTGGAGAATAATCGGAGGTTTCGAGGGGTGGAGGGATGGCCTGGCCGGCGGTGGGGTAGCGCTTCGCAGCGATGCGTGCTAAGCAGAGCCGCTAGCCGCCGGAGGCCGGACTAGGCTTTCCCGGGGACGCTGGAGGAAGAAGACGAGAGATTGAAGGTGTATGTCGGCCGTTGGATATAAATCCAATGGCTGTGGATGACACAATCATTTGTTGACCAAGTTGACAACGCCCTGCGTAGGCTTCGACCTATTGGCCCACATGTCAGCCTGCAAAAATGTGGCATATATTTAACCCATGTTTTCTAGAATGTACAGTCCACTTGCTGGGCTGGGTGAACAAATAATTTCACGTCAATCAGGCCCATTTATATTTTCTAAGAAATCCCAGCCCATTTGAACTTCCTTGAAATACACGTATTAGGTGGGCTCGTTATATATATAATGTTATGTTAGAAGGAGCAATTAATATCAAAGAATAGACCGGAGAGGCATATTTATATATATATAATTAAGAAATTAGCAAGTTATTGCTCAAAATAAAAATGAACGCGTTATTATTAAATTGGTCCTTAAAATCTTCGCAAGCTTTTGTACGCAATCACCAGGATTTTCCTTGCCTATGAGTCAAAAACAACCAGGATTTTCTTTGCCAACTTCCG
This sequence comes from Triticum urartu, assembly GCF_003073215.2. Classification (NCBI taxonomy): domain Eukaryota; kingdom Viridiplantae; phylum Streptophyta; class Magnoliopsida; order Poales; family Poaceae; genus Triticum; species Triticum urartu. The sequence goes on along the minus strand of NC_053027.1, from coordinate 393,053,836 downwards.
TTAAATATTTACTTTTATAAGTTAATAACACGTGGGATGTTTTTATAATGTATATATAAGTCTCTATAAAATATACGATAATAGTAATAATATAAGTATATATAATGTGGTTAGAAGGGAAAACATAAATTGGACACGGCATTACTTTTATAAGAGACCTGCGTTTTATACCCCACAGTAGGCATACTAACAAGTTCGCACACAAATACAACAGAAAAGGTAAACATTCATAACAAACTCCGGTTCACATGACATGTTCATATTCATAGCCAACATTCACTATCAACAACTCAAAAGATTCATATATACACAAGCTCAGCATATCTATGCATCCAAATGATTGATAGATCACACGACAATATTCATACATAATTCACAAAAAGATTCAGGTATACACATGTTCAGTATGTTTATGCATCCAAATGATTGAGATCACAGCCAATATGATCCATGGACAAACTTTAATTACCTAGGGTACAGACTGGTAAATGGTGTTCAATCGGAGGTACTTCTTGCTAAAATTAGTTCTTGTATGAGTAAACTTTCGAGTACATAAGAGGCAGCACAAACAATCTGAACTTTGCTTGTAGGTTTATCCTCAAATAGTGGCCTCGTGCCGAGGGAAGTTTGAGCAACTTGGCCACTACTTTCATCCAACTAGTTTACTGGCTCATCTTGGTCCTGTATCTCACCAAAATTCTACATTGCAGACGAGAAAGGAGGCGGTTGAGAAAATGAACCACCCAATTTTTTGTGCAGTTCAACTGAAATGGAGCATCCTTGGCATGCAGACTGATTAAATGCCAGATGAATATATGCGTCAACCAACTTGTCTAGAATCTTTAGACTCCATGCCATATAGTTCTCGACCATATGTGCCGATAACCAAAAGGCACAAGTTGGGACCAAAGACTGGACTGCTTTTTTCTAGGCTATGCACCAAGCAATATTTTTGGCGTTCACTCTCCTAATACTTGGAGTTTGACAATTGGTTGACGCCGGTTGATACTCAAATGAATATAGGCACTTCTTGTCAACATCGATGATTGTCTGAGTGAACTTTGGAGTACATAGCAGCATCATAAGTACCTGTCCATCTGATCATTTTGCGCAGTTCTACTGAAATCACCTGATGTAATGATTTGCCTGCGAGTTCAGGCTCCAAATTACTCCTTTATGAAATCGGCAAACAGTAGCACAATACCAAATTACCAATACAAATGACAGGCACAATAATCAGGATAAAGACCAGTACCAACCTATGTGAGGTAGCATATCAATTACTATTTCCTTTGACTAGGCCGAGATAAGCCAAGCGACTGACAGCAAAGGAAGAAAGCAAGCGGAGATTAGCGACTGACAGGAAAGGACGGAAGCTGTCGAGGCAATGAAGCACCCAAAGTTTTTGTGCAGTTCCACCAAAATCAAGCATCCCTGTTGGCACATATATTGAGAGAGTGAGATTACTGTAATAGCGGGACTAGTTGATGAAACATACACTAACAAATAGAAGCACCCTCATTATCTTAATGGGTAAAGTTAGCAACATAGTAGTCTTGCTTAAAGAGAGGTATTAGTTTATTTAATCAGTGCCAATTAGCTCAACTCAACACTCAAAGCATTGCCATTTATCATAGGATGCAAAACTTTAACGTGCAAAGATAAAGGAGTTTCTCATGACAGTAGCACGATACAAATAGAGATGACATCAAACTAATATGGATGAAGGCCTTAGGCCCGTACCAACCTGAGAAAAAAAGCTTATTCATGTAGTCCCATAAGAGATGATAAAGCACTCACTGGAATCACACAATAGTATATATTTTTGTGCACTTCAAATGTATGGTTGGAATCACTCTTGTTTACTAGTGCTGAATTATATCGAAAGATTATTAAGAACTTCCAGCAGAGTTAAAGCACTGGCTGGGATACAGTTCATTGTATTGTCTTGTATAGTTCCACTAAAATGTATGATTGGCACAACATGATCCCTGTTTGCACAAGTAGGAACAAGGTGAAACTTCATTAGCTTAGTGAGAAAGGATAGGAAGACATTAGCATATTACTCAAACAGTAGCATCAAATTCATGATGGAAAATATGCAAAACATTGCCTCATTGAACCAATGGCAATAAATTGACATGCAAAACAATAGCACTATTATGTCATGACACTAATAATATTCCCTCCCTACTCCACCACATGATTAACCTCCATAGACAAACATACACACGTACATGATTCAGCATAGGGTCCTACTAAAGATTTGTTTAACTCCAACAGGAAAATTAGGCAATAATAAATTAGTGGTACTTAAGTACTCCTAATTAATTAAGTGAGACAGCAGAAGTGGAAGGGCTCCCTGGAGGATTGTCTCACATGTAAGGTAGTCATTGCCGGAGCCCTTGAATGGCCTCGACTGAGGCCTCTGGCTTCAGCAAGATCGCCTTGGCACTGTTTATTCTTCTTCTTCTTCCTCTTCATGCTCTATTTCTCTTTCTCCTCACCAGTTGGTGAAACCAAGTACATGATTGGCCTTCTAATTCAAAATTGGTTTTGTCAGTGAGGGAGTACAAGTGTACTAGTAAAAAACAACATTATTTTCTCATGGCAGTCGGAAAATAGAGATGAACACATGCATTAAATATCATTCTTACCTAAAGGAAGGTTATGGCGCCAATATGGATGATGAGGATTGGAACACAGATCTCCCTTTGTGCAGTTCCACCAAAATGAACCAATTGTTCCATTCTGACATTCCAGTTAAACAGCACAAAAGTCACTTCTTTTAAGAAGAGTTTTGTGCAGTGCACTAAAAGGTCACAACAGCAACCAGGTGAATTGGATAACCCTGTTTGCACAAAAAGGCACAGAGGAAACAGTTAGAGTCTTAAACAATTACAGGCAAAAACATTTGGCTTAACTTGTCATGGCTTATAACAGTGGCATGGCTTCATTTTTACTAGGGACATTAGATTAAGAACAGCTAAGGCTGTGTTCGGTTCACATGTTTGGTGCAGGATTTTCATAGGAACACAATTCCTACGGTATTCTTTCCCTTCCAACCGTTCGGAACACAGGAAAGGTGAATAGTGTTTCATAGGAAAGTTGGTCTGGTAGTACTGATTCCATAGGATTAGAAACATCCATGCGCTGTGCTGTGTTGCTGGAATAAAAAAATCAACCTATGTGTGGTACGTGAGGTGAGGACAAGAGTAGTCACTGCGCAACTGAATAAACAAATAGCATCTCATACTGCCAAGCATGCTACTCTAAAAAAACAAACTGTACATTTCGTAGTCCATCCGAACACATTCTCTTGAGAGTTTCCTCCGGTTCGCTGTTCCATAGTTTTATACCTACACTCATTTCCTATTCCTCTATTTTCATCAAGACCTATGTTTTCTGCCCCTTTATTCCGAACGGAGCCTAAATATTTGGTATAACGGCATGGGACAGTGGGTGCACCAGCAGTCCAGCACCATGTACGTAAACAGGGGCATAAAGTGGTGATTCATAGTTTGTTGCCCCGAGAAACAAACATCCAAGAACATATCTGGGTTGGTCCCATTTTTGTTCACTCTAGCCACCTACTCCTATGTGTGGATAGAAAATCTAGTCCTGGTCATACCACTGTGTACATCGTTACCCCTATATTTCCCTTTTCGACCAAGAGACCGGTTGGATGACCAGTCTGTACTACTTTCACCCCCTTTCCTTCATGTTTGTACCAAGTCCGATGTACATACTAAATTCCCCCACCCCCACTTTATTTCCTGTTTGAACCAAGTACTCCCTCCGTCCAGAATTACTTGTCATCAAAATGGATGTGTCTAGAACTAAAATACAACTAGACACATCCATTTCAATGACAAGTATTTTCGGACGGAGGGAGTACAAGATTCGACTCCATGAAGTAGCTTTACCTATAACAATAGAAGAAAAAATATGTGACGTTGGACCATCCGATCGAGAGGGGCTGAGAGGTAGAAAATATGTGAGCTGGGGAAGTAGAGATAAGGCGGTTTCGAACAAAGATATACCTGAAGGTCGTCGGGATGTGGATAGGTGGGCGGCGGGAGGCCGGATCCGCCCACAGGCAACGATGAAGGGATCGGAGGACCCCCCGCGCCGGCGCTCGGCCAGAGATAACGGTGCGGCCGGCAGTGGGTCTCCTCCCTCGCTTTCGACGACGGCCTAAACGCTGCCCCTCCTCCCCTTCACCGGCGGAGGGGGATACGTCCGGATCTGTAACCAGCGGTGAGGATAGAAAGCCAGTGTTTTTTGAAGGGAGAAAGACAGTGTCACTACCCCGATCTTGTTCAGATCTGGAGAGGATGAGAGTGTGTGAATAGAGCAACCCTAGCAAGCAAGCGCGGAGGCTCCGGCCTATATATACGTAGTGGGGTAGTTTTCCTTTTTCACTTCATCAAAACAATCGTTTAAAATTGTGTACTACTACATGCCAGGTCGCGGTTTTTTTAGTTGTTGATTGTTTTTTGAGATAGCTACCCGCTTGTTCCAAGTGGTGTTACGGTGTGCAAGGTCGCACTTTGTATCGTTCAAGTCTGGTACTACAAGTCCCTCCATTAAATGAACAACCACCCCCTCATAAAAATTGTGAACAAGCCCACGGCTAAAATTAGCGGAAACGTGGGTTGCCCCAACATGCATTATTATTTCTATTTTCTACTCCCTCCGTTCCTAAATATAAGTCTTTTTTATTAGCCACACCTAAGACAAGAATTTTTTTATTAGCAGTGAACCCCACATGTCATAGACACAAAAATTGTGGCAAGATTCCCTTAGGCAAGCCAAAGTGTGTCTAACAATTTGAGCAACTCAGGTTAGGCAAGTGTGGCAAGTATGGGAAAAATAATGTGGCAACATAAGACAAACATAGTCACAATCCAAACAACCCCGTAATTTTTTGTGACATGCATGAAAATTTGGTTAGTTAAATTTATAGTCAAAATTTGGCAAGGTGCATCAAATCAACACATGCAAGTATCAAAAGGAAAGTCACGGCATGCATGCATGCGTTGTACTCCCTCCGTTTCCAAATATAAGTCTTTTTAGAGATTGCAACAAGTGAATACATATGAAGCAGAATATGTCTACTCCTACATACGAAGTAGCCCATTTGAAATGTGTAAAAAGACTTATATTGAGTGCAGTGCTTTGATGTGTCGCGTCAACTCGTACAAGACCGAGAAATTTGATTACTACAATGCCCTCTCCCTCGCAGACTGAGCTCCGGTGCCTTAACTGCACCTGCCTTTGGCTGCATGACAGGAGGGCCAACCACCTGTTGGGCCCACCTGTCATAGACTCAAAGGCAGGAGCAATAAGTAGAAGCTTTCTCTACACGCTATCCCTCCCACACGAGGTGGACGGACATGCAGTAGTGGATTCGATACTGTAGAAGTAGGAGTAACATCATTGTTCGTCTTCTTGAAGAGGCGAAGAGCCAAGCGCAACCCAAACGTGGAAGTTGCGAACACTCGCGTGGTGCGGTTTCTTGGAGTACTAGCCAGACTCTTGCATGAGACAAAATTGCTATCGTTTAACAATTAAACTCCACTATCCATTGGTTGATACTCATTCTGCATAGGTCCACGCGCTTAGAACCGTTTCCTCCCGGGGTCACCAATGTTTATTTGCTAATTAATAGCCTTGCATGCAATGAACTAGCCATTGCAAGTCATTAAAAGCATGCACACCTCTCATCTCTTATTGGTTGATATGTCAAGAAACAAGAAACAAGGTAGAAGTTAATGCACCGCGCCTAAGTGTTTTGGGACTATTTGGTTTTCGTAAGATGACTTACACACCTAGACGGAGGGAGTAGTATAGCCCTATAAACCGGAAATGATTATTTGCCTTTCTAGAGATTTCAATAAGTGACTAGACTACACCGTGTGCAGTACTCCCTCCCTTCCGGTTTATAGGGCTCAAATCTCAAATCTCATGAACCAAGGAATTTTGCGATTGAGGAATGTATCTCGTACTTTACAAAACTACCCTAATTAAACTCATGCATTAATTACGTAGTTCTCTCGTTTTCCTCTCCGCCTTGGTCGCGCTGCACAATATTGAGCACTCCTATATGACTAGCCGCTCTATCTACATGCAGGACATTTCAAAGCATCCAGGCCCGCGTGCCATCCACCAAATCAGAGCGAGGTGCTATAGTCGGGACTCACCTGTCACCCTGGTGTGGCCGTCATGACCCGTCATATCACAAAACCCACACCTTTACCTGCAGTGGTAAGGTGGCCTCCAAGTTGGACTACACGAAGCAACCATCGTTTCACTGGAACGCTTGTTCAAGCCCTTTCTTCCCTTTCTTGAAGAACACCTCACTCCAGGCTACTCACTTTTCCATTTTTCTTCTGTACCGACGAAGGAAAGGTGGGCGAATCAGTTATGCTGCTATATTTTCATTCCAAGAATCTTCTTTTTGCGAAGCACCGACCGATTCTCACATCCTATTCTTTTCCCGTTTTCATTGCGATTGTGGTTTCCTTTTGATTGCCTTTTGTTTGTCAGTTCATGATGGATCCTGGAGCACCAGGCAAAGAGTTGCCGGCGGACAACCCACTAGAGATAGTGATCTCCAGGAAGCGAGCACCGACCAACGAGTTGACCATGTTGGCGGGCCAACCCATGGAGACGAAGAACTCCAAGAAACAAGCACCGGCCAAAGAGTTAAGGATGTTGGCGGACGAACTCCTCAAAGAAAGTTGGAAGAACAGCAAGGGCCCCACCGTGCCTACCCCAGGAACTCTGATTGCCACCTATGTGAGGCTCAAGACCGAGTTTGAGGAGCTAGTCGTCGTTGAGAAGCAGTATTCCCCTGGCAAGGTGATGGCCCCCATCAAGGACGAGGAGATGGCCCCCGGAGGGATGAGATCCCCCGGTGAGCTGCGCAAGGTAAAAAATAATGGCTTATTACCATAGTTGTGGTTTTTGATTATTTGCAATGTGCTTGCTAATATGTTAGGGTTGTGCAAGTGCCGGTGAACGTCCTTGATGATTCCGATGTCGTGGCCCGTCCTGTTGGCATCGCCCCGGAGATCGATTCCGATGCCGCTGTCCATCCTGTGGACATAGCCCCAGAGATCGATTCCGATGTCACGGTCAGTCCTGTGGACATCGGCCCAGAAATCGATTCCCATGCCGCTGTCCGTCCTGTGGTCATTGCCCGAGAGATCGATGACAAGAAATAGTTGGTCGCGCTAATCCTTCAGGGTAGTTTGCATTGCCCTGTGTTTAATTACCAGAACGATGCATGTTATCAAACCATCTTAGGGCTAGTGCACTGTCCTGTGTGGGCGGATCTTGCTACTTTTGTTTGATAGTGAATCATGCGATGAATCATGCGAACCCTCTCCGAGTTATGGAAACAGATGATGTAATATATGGCATGCTTAGATGTATGTTCGAACTGTTTATCATATCAGCAGGGCTTGTTTGATGATTCTTGGTGTTAGTAGGCTAGCTAATGTGTGAGCTATAGTACTTGGAAAACACTCACCGAAGAGAAACGTTGGGGCTGATGAGCTCGTGGTACGCTTATACTTATCCCTCGTCGATCGACCAATAGCCCTAGCTCCTAAAATTGTAGGCTTAGCGATCGATCAGACAATAGTCGACATACATTCAGGCCTCATTTGGTTCATAGGATAGGAAAATCGTAGCAAAAGTACAGAGAACATGCAACACAAAATCATAGCAGTGCAGAGACGTACTCCCTCCGTTCCAAAATAGATGACCTAGGCGGGCTAGTTTGGCCTACTGGGTTTCAGTGATATGACGTGGTATAGTGTCGTCCAGTATTCGTGTGTGGTAGAAGTATTGCGGGTACAGTAAGTTTTCTTGCAGAAGCAGAATTCAATGAAGTCATGATGGTTCCTTCGTCCGAACAACTTACAGTGGGAAAGGTTGTGCCTGCGATACGACCGGGGTAGACCAGGATAATTTTGTGCATGGCAGGTGGACCAGGATGGTCGACGTCCCACATGTCGGTGAATGAAATTATTCTTTCCGATATAGAGGACGAGCAATGAGTATTCATTGTTTATTTTTGATGAAAGCTATTGTCTCCACTATTACGACGGAGGAGTGTGAAACACGGTAGCCTAGTGAACTTGGCATGTGCACCACTCCCTCCTTCCTCATGTACTGCCCATGTTACAACTTTTTCTCACTTTCTCTCTATCTATTTCCTCTCAAATGTTTTTTACCTTTCTTTTTTAAGACACAATTGTTTTTTATGCCTTTTTTAGAATTATTTTTTTATACCTAGGAGCACGTGTAGAGACGGGCTCTTGCAAAGCCCACTCCTTGACTTTGTTAATGCCTCTCTCTCCTCCACATAAGGAGTACTACTTGCTATGCATGCATGCGGCGGGTAGCTAGCGTCTTGAGGGGCCAGGGCGGTGAGAGCGGGCTCCGGAAGCGGTCCGGACTCTAGCATGGCCCACCTCACATTATCACCATATATTTCTTGGAGTCCGTGCGCGGCGGGCGGGCGATCTCTTCTCCTTCCCCCGTTTCTCTCTTCTCAGCCGATGCCCGCCAAGCGATTACATTTCAGCTATCGACGGTTTATTCAATTACGGTCCCACATGTCAGTGAAATTGCAAGATAATGTGTGTCCCCTCTGGTGAGCGGCGTGCGAGCCGGACTGTCGGGGTTGCGACGCATACGAGTCGTAAGTGTGCCGCCTTTTCGTTTAGAACTTGCGAAGCGCAACATTTTCGTGCGATCGGTCGATAGAAATCCAGAACAAAATGATGAGGGCGGTGCTTTCCCGCTTGTTAGGCGGGCTAGTTCGAGTGATATGACGTGCTACAGTGTCGTCCACTTGCTCCATTTTTAAGTAAGCAAGAGTTTACACTCTTACGCGGGAGGAGTGCGAAACACCGCGGATCTGATTTTGATCGAGGGATAACTGTTCCCTGCCAAATAATGGAGGATTGTTAGCGATTATAGCATGATAGTTAGGGCATCTACAATGCTGGCCCACAAATTTACACTGGCATCTGTCCGAGGACATTGATGGATGCCATCCGATGCTGCCCGCATACCTTTCGACAACTATATGAACTAACCGGACGAAATTCGTGCAAACAAAGCAAATTTCAAATTAACCGGATGAAATTCATTACATTTCGAAAACTTTTCCTACCAACTGGACAAAATTCATTACATATTTCGCACTAACCGTACTAAAACCTACTATAAACCTAATCTAAACGATCGCTGGTGCCCGACCACCATGTCCGGCCATGAACCCGAGAAAGCCGGCCATTGCCTTTGCCTCCTCCTCATCCGCCTCGATAACCTCCTCCTCCGGAGCACAAGGTTTTGAAGATTTCCACCTCCAAGTCGCCGTCCAGCAGCTAATCGGCCGCCGATGTTTACCCCACCAAGCTTGGCGTCGACTGAGTGGAGTAGCGGTGGCCTTCCGGGAACCAGAGCGGCGGCGACCTACCGTGTACTACTCTTCCTCGCTGCCGGCTGCGCCCGCGCCCGCGCGCCGGCTTCGTGGTCGTGGCGGCGGAGGGCGGCCGGGGGGGGGGGTGCCGGCGATCTCCTTCGTTTGCTCCTGCGATAGTACGTCGAAGAGAGCTTTGGAGCGTGCCCGGAGTGGAGCCGCCGATGTCCCTCGTCTGCTCATGCGACAGTATGTCCAAGAGAGCTTCGGAGCGCCAGGAGGTCATGGTTGAAGTGGTGCCGACAGAAGGAAGGGACCGGAGGAGAATAAGTGTGGGTCTTTGGCTATGGCTGGGAGCTGGGGCTCAAGTTAATATAGCGGCCGAATGGCAATGAGCCGCGGCAGACGGATGGACAACTGGCGTCGGAGTAGGTTCGTCGGGCGTGAATGCGGATGCTGCTTCAGTGACTTAACTGCATATGCGTTTGGGTTACTGACATGTGGGCCCAACGGGCATCTGGCCCGCATGTCAGTGACACACCAATTGCACCTGCAGTTAAGTCCGGTGAATGCGACATTGACATTCTGGAGAGACGGCGACCGTTTCAGGCGGGAAGCGCACGCTAGCGATGGAAGGGGTTTCGGTGTGCAGTGGCACTAAGATCGGTCGCTCACGATAGTACATACTCCGTACCATACTACCATAGTACCCTCTCTAGCTTAGGCTGTTTTATAGATTGTCGTTGTGATGGATGATATACATGAGCAAGGCGGTCCGAGTATGACTGTTGGTGTTGAGCCAGGTGAATACATGCTCGGCGTTCGCGTAGGCCTCCATCAAACGTCTAAACAGTAATGTTAGGCACCGCCGGGGCGTGCAGGTGATGGGCTCGCCGTTTGTGTTGCGCCATGAGCAGGACTTTGATTTAGAGGGCGACGTGCATGCATTAGCATGCTTTGACAGCGTGAGCGTGAGTGTCTGACGCGAAGTTTTTCATTTTCATTTGGCTGATGAGGGTGCATTGCAGCGACGAGTCCGTGGTTTGATTCCCCACATACACATAATTTTGGTTTTTACAGTATTTCTTTCTCCATTGATAGGTAGGCCCGCGTAGATAGATAAAGAACATGAGCTGATGAGGTGCATGCGGACTGTTTAACTGGTCAACTAGACAAATACGGAGCTATACGCTGAGCCAGTGACCGTATAATCACCATATCTCGTATACAATGATCAAAGTGAGCTATCAAGACAAGTTCGATGACCGCCAATGCATTTTACTCGGTAATAAATGACCAGGATTGAAGGGGAATCCAAATTTGCTTCGTCTTCTGTCCTTGATCTCTTGACAAACCAATGCACTATATGGTTGTCCAGCCACTCCACCCCAAAGCTCTCACCAAGCGTCGTTCATACCACCGCGCCGCACACTAACCGGTAAGGCAGCAATGGCATCCCGCCGCGCCGAGTTCCTCGTCGCCCACGACCACACACAAAATGGTAGGGAAGCGATGGCATCCCGCCGTGCCGAGTTCATCGCTGCTCGCGACCTCACAACTATGTGGGTGGAATTTGAAGATGCCAAGGCCGAATGGGCGGTAGAGCAAGAGGCGGCCAAAGCCGCACAGAGGGAGCGGAAAAGTCAGAAAGCACTCAAGAAAAGAGAGGCCCGCCGCCGCAAGAAAGAAAAGGACGCACACGCTGTTGCGGAGAGGTCGGCGGAGATCCAAGCACGGTGGGGTGTCACCGACAAAGCCGGGAAGGAGAACGACGGCGTCTGGCTAGCATGTGAGAAGTAGTAGTACTAGTAGTTAGTGTGTGTGTCTGTGTCTGAGTACGAGCATGTACCAATACTACTAGTTACTACTGTAATTTTTAGAGAAAATTACTAGTACATTAGCCTAGACTAAATGGAAAAATTCCTATCCTAAGCATCAAATGCCATCTCTTTCTCTATAGGAATTGAGATGCATGTCATCTCACTTCCTATGATTTTCATATTCCTATCCTATGAACGAAAGGAGGCCTCTATTGGAGTAACTACTGTAGCTAGCAGTACTGCTGGTACAGTAGTTTTCTTCAAGAAGCGGAATTCAACGAAGTTATGATGGTTCCTTCGTCCGAGCAACTTCAAAGTGGGAAGTGGGCCTGTGATTTGACGGCTCATTAGTCATTGTTACTGCGGCGCGACGACCTGGGTGACTCTCCCTTGGAGTTCTGCGTGCATGGCAAGTGGACCAGGATTGTCGATGTCCCACATGTTGGCGAACGGAAGTATTCTTTCCGATATCGAGGAGCAAGGAAACCGCGTGGTATAGTATCACTGCTGATTGGTTCGCAAAAAAATAGTATCAATGCCGATTTATAATTATTTTTTATTTCTGATGAATGCTAGCGTTTCAACTCTTACGACGAAGGGTGCCAAACATGGCACATGCTGGATGTCCCACACGTCAGCGAAAGGAGTGGGACATGAACAGCGTGGTAGAGCCTAGCGTAAAAAACAGTGTGGTAGAGCGTCTCCACTTCTTCCACTTCTGGGTCGGAGACCACACGTAGTAGTACTTAGTGGTATGAATGATACAAAGTGCGACCTGGAGAGAAAGACATGTCTAGTTGGAAGGTCTCGGGGCAAACACGTAAACAAATATAAAAGTTAATATGTGCCTCCAACTAATATAGTAGTAGTAGAGTACTTAGGCACGTACTCCATAACATCACCGTGCATTGCACGTACAACATTTAGTGGTAGTACGTAGTAAGAGACAAATGCCGCCCTAGAGTTCCCTTCTCGGCCTACTTTTGGGTGTTTGGTAGAGTGTATGGAGGGTGCATGAGTCCACACTAGTTTAGCACAAATACACTAGAAGCATGCATGAAGAGCGCATGCATGAAGAGGGGTGTTGAGTTGAGCATGCATGAAGATGGAACAACTATGCTGAGACGAGAACGCAACCAAACACACCCTATATGCCACGCATGTTCATACCATTTGTGCCTTTCTACTTCACTTACTGCGCTACATTACTCAGGTTCGTACGTCCACTCCTGAGTACATGTCCGTCTCGTAGTTCCAGTCCCACGTATTCTTCATATAGATGGAACGATCGTTGCATTACACATGCACCTTGATGCTAGATGTCTCGCGTGTTGGCAAAAGGATGAACAAAGCTCACGTAAAAAAATAGAGTGGAAGAACATAGATTCCGGACGACCAAGAAGGAGCAAGGAACCTCGTGGTGGAGCGTCTGCACTCATAATATTTAATATTAGTCAGCGATATAAAATTAACCAATCATCTCCACAATGGACTGGAAGAGTACGAAACACGGCAGCCTAGTGTAGTTACATCATACTAGTACATGGCTAACCCACGCTATCACCATATTTCTTGGCTTCCGTGCGACACCTATCTCTAGTAATCCAGCAGCCTGTATCGCTTCTCCCTCCTCGTCTCTGTCAAAGTGCGGTGGGCTGGCGTTTCTGCCGTCTATTGAGGCCGGTTAACTATCACATGTTAGCGACATGCCAAGAGCATTCTAAAAAAATTCCTTTGACATTCCGTTTTCAAAAAAAAATCCTTTCACGTACGAATTTGCCTGTATGCTTTGAGCAACTTGCATGTCCTATACTGCTCCTGTTTGTTACTCTAACTTAGCTAGAGGTTACACTAACTCATGACTAACCCTGAACTAACTGTAGCCAAAGAGGTGTTTGGGTGACAGGGTTAGATTGACAATAAATGCACTTCATGGAGAGAGAAAAGTGATTTTTCAGTGGTCCCAATGAGAACTATCTCCAGTTAGCACCTCTTGGGTGGGATAGTTTCTTTGGTGGGTTTGGTGCAACTTGCTCCAATTTAAACCCTCATGCTTGGATACTTTAGGGCTATATGAGCCCCAACTAGATCAAACTAACTCTAACCCATGGATCCAAATAGGGGCTATGGCCAGTCTCGACGTGGAGCAGTCGCGTGCACCGGGAAGCGGCGCTCTCTCGGTCGTCGCGCCACTTCAAAGCCGGCGCCAGTGAGAGGTCGCTTCCGCTCTGGCCGGGCATTAATGCGGCACTGACGCTCCAGGGTGACGCTGACCGTTTCACGCGGGAAGCGCGCGCTGGCAAGGGAGTATAGGTTTTGAATCGTTTCACGTGTAGTACTGGTAGTTTGCAAAACTACTCAATTATTGCACTCAGTTTCCTAAGAAATTGTGGTAAAAAAACGTTACTCCACAGCCTACTTCCCTTCTCCTTCCTCTTCCACCGCCCATGCATGTTCGCGGGAAGCGACCGGTCAACCCTTATATAGGAGTGCTAGCACAAAAAGATGCATGCATGACCACTAAAATTTCCATATTAAAGCGCCGCTCCGGCGCGAGTATGGCGTATGTTGTTACCTTCGGCCGGCCCATGGCTACCGGGCGACGGCGACCAGAGAAGAGGCGGCGGGAGGGGAATGAATGCAACTACTGTTTGGGTTCGCCTTCCGGCTTAAATAAATGCCCAGCATCACGTGTACCCGCGGGTGCACAAATTGTAACATACGTGTCTACTTAAGTGGGAGTCACGTAACTGGTGTGTGTGTGTGAGAGATTCTGAGAGATAAAGTGTAGCGACCTGACCCAAATGGATCAAGTCTCTGTGCTTAAGTGTCAACCCTGGATCGGTATGCTGACACACAGAGTACTCAAGGATTTATAACAGAGGTAAATCACATGTGTAAAATAACGTAAATACTATTACCTCAATCCAAAATAGCGGAAGTAACAAGGTTGTGGATTCCCATCAACACCAACGGCAAAGTTGAGTGTAGAAATCGTAACCCTAATGTATCACTTACTCGTCGTAAGATATCCTGAAACATGAGACGTTGCAGCCACAAAGGGTCAGTACATTGAATGTACTGGCAAATTCACACAATAGAGAATGATGAACAATGGCTATCACTATATGCATATATGGCTGGTGGAAAAGCTCTATGGTTATATGTTTTTGCGAAAAGCCAATTTTTCCCTACTGCAAAGGAATTAATTTTATTTCACTACCATGGTGGTTGTTGAACATTGAGAATGGTTGACGGCATTCTCAATCCCAATTAAGTAACATCATTAAACCCAACAAAATTATTTTTTGAGTAACATGATGAGATTCACATGATAATCCAAGTACTAGATACTCAAAACGCCCATAACCGGGGACACGGCTAACCATGATTAGTTTATACACTCTGCAGAGGTTTGCGCACTTTTCCCCACAAGACTCGATCGCCTCCGTTTGGTTTCTCGCACTACATGGTGTTTGAGAAACGGATGACCGAGACATAATCTTTCAGAAGCGCTAGCACCTTACGATGGATAGACCGTTACACCTACTTTCCCCTACATCTGCTAGTCTACCCTGTAAGAGTTCGCATGACTTAATCAACTATGCTAGAGCCCATAATAGCTTGTGGCTGCACACGGAAGTTTCTAGTATGAATAATCTCATGATCCCTTTGAGCCTGGGTGGCGGTCCATAAAAAACTGGCAATCCTGGTCTACCCAGGTGCCTAGACAAGCAATCCTGGAATACCCAGGTACCTCAATCCACCCAGATGTGTGTTTAAGTTGCCACCTTAAGTAAACCATTAATTAACAATCTCACATCTGTCATGAATACTCTCAAAACCCAATCCACGTCTACGAGCATAGCATGGCACTATAAGCATAACGTAATAGTAACTCCCAAGGGTTTGATAATAAACAGGTAATAGGTACTACCTCAACTACTTCCCATCCAACAATTTAATTAGATCCTAATCATGCAATGTTTGAGGATTGATCTAATGCAAATAAAATTGGGTAGTAAGAGGTATGATCAAAGTGTGAACTTGCCTGCAATGTTGATGAAGATGATTCGCACTCAAAACTCTTGATAGTTCTACTCGTCACACTCTGGTCAATCTATCGTAAGCAAGCAATAGTAACCACACATAAGCAATCACTCAAAGTATCAGAAAGATCGAAAAAGACAATTCGAAAAACATCAAAACCAAGCAAATAACTCTTGCAACATAAAACAATTTCTAACAGTACCACAATTATATGAATTTGGCCTTATCAGAAAGTTTAGGTCAAGAGCTTCGATTTGCAAAAAGAATCAACTCAAACGGAGCTACGAAACTCAAGTTATGATCAAATGAAGTTTGAATTCAAATCTGATCTAATTTAAATTTTTAAACTTTTCAAAAACATGTTTGAGTTGGATTACTGAATAGAGGAGATCATAACGAAGAAGTGGGCATTGGTTTCGTTGGATTTGGACAAGCGAGTAAAAAGTTATGGCTATTTGAAAAATCAGGACCAAGCTGTTTTACGGAAGAAAAAATAGCTACGGGCCAGGATCTAATGTATAAATACGTAGACTAATTGATAATCTAATTATTTTATCATATTAGTCTAAAAATAATAAACTACGGAGGTATAAGAAGAAAAAAACAAAGAAAGATACCTTTATAAGGCAGAGAAAAGACAACTTTGGAGAAAGAAGACAACTTCCAAAAGTCGCGCCGGAGAGGAGAAATATATTTTTCTTAAATGAATCTAGTCAAACCAAAATATTGATTTAATTCGAATCGGATGATTTTTGGAGGCTCTATGGGTCAATACTTATTGGTGGAAAAGAGGCTTAGGGGTCAAAGGCTAGACAATGTGGGACTAAACGTAGACGAAAATATACGAAACAGAGAAGAAAAGAGGCGGATGGGCCTAAAGGCCTTCGGCCAGCCGCGCGCACGCTGCGGTGCAGTTTTTTTTTACAAAATTCGGCCTAAGAGAAAAAAAAGAAAAGGCTGGCTGGGCCTGGCCTATTTAAGAGAAAAATAATGGGGCGCCAGAAGCTACTATACTGCGCATGTAGGCGATAAATAAATATGGGCCGCACGTACAGTTTTTTTTAAATAGAAACAGAAGGAAAACCGAATAACAAAATAAAATAAAAAATTTATATAGGCATATTATATATCAAAATTTTCAGAAAAAGATTTTCTACGACATGAAGATTTTTCTGGCATTAAATAAAATACACACAAATTCTAATAATTCTAACAGTGCTCCTGCTCTAATAAGATCCAACAAAAATCATTTTAAAAATACCAAAATGAAATCGAATTTATTTCTCTCCAATTTTATGTTGTACTGAATCATGTTACCCTATTTTCCATGTATTTTATTTTTGGAGAAAAATGATTTGAATAAAATCCAAATAACTCCAAATTGAAAAATAATTCCAAAAAGACTTTGAATTTGATCCTTTGAAACTCCCAACTCATATTTCATATAATTTGAAGAAGTCATTTTATCTCCTCTCGTGAAAATCATTGAGTTGCATAAAGTTTCAAAATTGGAAATATTTTCCAAATGAAATTCAAATATTTTCAGCACCCCTTGTGATTTAAATAAATGGAAGAAGTCATGTCATCTTCTCTTCAGGGTTTCGTGGTGAAAAGAATTTGAATTCACGGAGATCACGAATGAAAAATGAAAGTTTGGGAAAGTCCTTTTATTCCCTCTCATTTAACTTTCAAAAAGGTTTTGAATTTCACTCAATTTCACACAATCAATCAAACAATCAATCAAATCTATCTATTTATTATAACATTCCAAAATTTAGAATTTTGGGATGTTACAAACCTACCACCCTTAAACGGAATCTCGTCCTCGAGATTCGGAGAGGCTAGAAAGAAATAGGTTAGGTTCGGGGTCTCTTCAAAATTTCATCAATTGTCTCCGGGGTCTGGGGTGCTACCACCCTTAGAAGCATGGTTACGGTTCCATCAAAACTCATATACTTCATCCATATTGTTAACAGTGTCGGTCTTCTCAGATTTTTAGGATAATTCCTTATCTGGGCTCTTTCGGTAGTGGCATGACCTTTTCCTCAATTCTTCTGTCTTTCATCTTGGTAAGGTTCTTCCACTACTGGGTCTTCTTAGCTGACGGGTCTGGCGCCAAAACTAAACAACTATCCATATCTCATGGTGGTCAACATTTTATGGTTCCTTCTGCAGGAAATGGGTCTGGTTGACCCTCACCGTATAACCTACGGTTGGCAAAGCTGCCTTGTACAAGGGAAAAATACCTATACCATTCTAAGGTTCAAACAAGGTTTAATATTGTCGTCTCTCTACTATAGGCAAGTCACTCAGATTTACCATCCCATATAGCATGGCGAATAATAAGAGTAAGTCCGTATGGTGATCAATCCATCTCGCACCCAAATCATTACCATGTATACAGTTTAGCGAATCTCGCATACTAACACTCAGTCATCCTCACAAGCATTGCAGAATTTCTCTTGTCGACGAACTAAGTTCGGATAATTCCATGGATTCTGCAAGCCAAACAAACATCTATCGTTCCTTCACAACTCTCAGGTTTTGCGTTACTCCTATAAAATTGTCTGCCAATAAACGTCATATCTTCCTCCAGGGTTTTTCCTTCAGCAAGAATGTGCTTCCTTCTTGGCAGGTCCTGGGGCCTGTGGGTTATGGCCCATCTTATCACTTGTAGTCCTTGAACTTATCATCGGGCAACTGATCATTATTCCAACTTCCAACTTCCTAGTATTCTTAAATCCATCCTATTGTACTATCTTCCTTCCTTCTATTGGCACCAAACTAGGACATGATTACTCAGACTCATCATGGAGTTTCCATTGATCCATATTTCCGACATCATACCTCCTTTATATCCAATAGTAATTTATCTCTTTATCCTCGTGGGATACCCCACATACCGAGATAAACGCTTATACTTATGAAGTCCATATTCACTTCGTGGAACATCATTATCCTTTCCAGGGTCAAGCGTCCTTACAGGGTAATATTGGCCATCTCTGCATGGCACTTCTTCAACTGGGAAACATGAAACACATCATGAACTCCTGACTCCTTCGGGTGACTCCAACTTGTTGGCCACTTCTCCCATACGCTCCAAAACTCGGTATGGTCCTACAAATCTCGGGGCTAAATGTCCCTTAACTCCAACCCATTTAACTCCTCGCAGAGGGGACACACGAATACATGCTCTGTCTCCAATTTCATAGACTACCTCCTTGAGTTTTTGAGTCTACATAACTCTTCTGCCTGGACTGAGCTACCTTCAGTCTATCTCGAATAAACTTAACATTCTCTTCTGACCCCTTGATCACATTTAGTCAAAACAGCTGACGGTCTCCAACTTCATCCCACACACTCTTGGGGTATCACACATATCGAGACAAAACTCGTATTCATTTTGTCCGAAATCCACTCAGTGGAGTATCCTTATCTTTTCTAGGGGTCAAGGGTTCTTACAGGGTGCTACCACCCTTAAAATGCACAAATCTTCCATAGACCATATTTCTCATATCCTTAGAAATGGTCAAAATCCTTCTTCACAGAGTAACAACTCATAAAATCCATATCAGTACCAACGATGCTAACTTTATTCACTCTCAATTGATTACAATCTCTTGCTTTTCCATTACATGTCTCAACTCAACACCTCAATATAAAAGAAAATGTTCTCACTTCTACTACTCCATTTCTTTTGTTGCAAACTCAATATCTAGCACAAGTTTCCTTCTCCTTGGGGCATTCTTTGGCAAAGTGCCCTGCTCCATTACAACTAAAACATATTACTTCTGACAAGTATCAAGGTTTCCTTTTTGGGCAATTGTTGAGGTAGTGCCCTGACTCCTCGCACCTGTAACAGATGATATGACTCAGGTCCCTCCTGGGCTCCAATCGGTTTCTCTTCCTGGACTTTTCCATTCCAATCAGGGCTTGTATTTCTTGTGGGTCATATTCTACTTCCTCTGTCGGGAATTCTACTAGATCCCCATTCAAACAATTTTGGGAGATATGTCCTTCTTCTCCACATGAATAGCAAGACTTAGTGCAGGGTTTACTCGGGTCTTCTTTAGGTGTGTCCTCCACCTCTTCCTTCATCACAGTTTCTTCTAAAATTCCCATAAGGGCTCCTTTCTTTACTTCTTTGTTCTGCTAGATGGTTCGTTGTACCATGGGGTAAATGTGACACTGAGCAGGATAGTGGGTAGTCCCTTCACACAAGAAACAAGTAATCTGCCTAGTTGGGCATTCTTCAACTAGGTGACTTCCTTCACAATTTGGGCATTCATCCATGTGTTCTTTATGGGTGTGTCCTATTTCTCCATAAATCTTTCATGCACAAGGTTTCTTCATATCCTTTCCATAAGGCTTCAACTTCTGGGACACAAGCCGAACTTTGGCAGAGTCAACTTAAATTCTTTCCAAGTGGTTACTCCTTGCCATCCATTGATGGTTTGGTACATCCTCCACCAAGTAGCAGCACCTCTTTCAAAGCACTGAAGAGCATGCTGAGTCATATCCTTTCCGACTATAGGGTTATTCTCCATGTGATCCTGCATCTTCTGAATCCATCGATCTGTCTCCAACTGACTCAACGGTCCAGAAAGTACAAGCTCATCTCCATTCATCCTCTATTAGGTCCATGGGTTTGGGGTGAGATAAGAGACATAGAGAGGGATACACACAATACAAACAAAAGTTTTGAAAAGACAGATTTTATTTGTGGCTGTCGGGAAAAACATCAAACAAATGACAGGTCACAGACATCGCATCTAACGTAGGTATATAACAGGGGTTTGGTCTTCTAAAGGTCAATAAATCTTCAACGTCATCTAACTCTTCAAGTCTTGTTCATGCCTCAAATGGATTCTCCTGATCATGCTTGTCTTTCTCAAATCCTTTTGCCAGATCATTTCTGTTGTCGCAAAGTCTATCGTGATGTCCTTTAATATTTTTGGAGTTGCGTTCCAAACTTCTGAGTTTCATCAACCTCGACATGAGCCATGATCCTACTGTCCTTCAGTTCCTCACGAATCTTTGATGTCTCAAGGCTCTGCTCCTCTAGCTTGGCTACTTTCAGCTTCTGGGTCCTGAGTTCTTCACGAAACGCTTCCTTATCAAATACTGCTTCTTGTAGGTCCATCTTAACTTCTTGATGTAACACTCCAGATCCTGGTGATACACCAGCTAAGGTTAAAACTTCATCTTTTGCCGATAGATGTTCCATCATCCTTCTTCCAACCAATCCATTTTGAAGAAATGTATCCTTAACTCAGCATGGTGACAATAGCATCAACGAGTGGTATCATCAGGGATGGACGTGTTTCTGCCCTTGTCATTGCCATGAGCTATCTTCCATAATTGATATCTCCTACCTTAGGGTTTTCTTGACAAAACTTTGAGGTTTTTAACTCTCCATGCTCGGTCTTTCTCCGATACACATTGGTCTCGGGTATTGACAGCTTCCATAGTCTGCCAAGTTCCATAAGGGTAGCCTTCCTAGGTCATACAAATCTAGGGATTCTTCAGAGCCTTCAAATTCTACTTGTCTTCGGTCTTCAACCGTTGTAGTTTCCATTATTCAGATACACGGAAAATACTCTTCATTCCGAAGTGGTCTTAGTTGTCCGATATCTTGTACTTCTTGGAGTGGTCTCATCAGCCGAATATTCGGGTGGTCAAAAGGGAAAATGGGGTATGGTCTCACTAAAAGGGGATTTTTGAATAAGCTCAGAAGAGAAGAGAGGTAAAAGATTTTTTTGGAAAGTAAAGTTTTTGAGCAAAATCTTTCCTGTGGGCTTGCCAGTTTCTAGGGTCACGTCCTACAGTCAACATGTGCTCTGATACCATCTTGTAGCGACCTGACCCGAATGGATCAAGTCTCTGTGCTTAAGTGTCATCCCTGGATCGGTATGCTGACACACACAGTACCCAAGGATTTATAACAGAGGTAAATCACATGTGTAAAGTAACGTAAATACTATTACCTCAATCCAAAATAGTGGAAGTAACAAGGTTGTGGATTCCCATCAACACCAACGGCAAAGTTGAGTGTAGAAATCGTAACCCTAACGTATCACTTACTCGTCGTAAGATATCCTGCAACATGAGACGTTGCAGCCACAAAGGGTCAGTATATTGAATGTACTGGCAAATTCACACCATAGAGAATGATGAACAATGGCTATCACTACATGCATATATGGCTGGTGGAAGAGCTCCATGGTTATATGTTTTTGCGAAAAGCCAATTTTTCCCTACTGCAAAGGAATTAATTTTATTTCACTACCATGGTAGTTGTTGAACATTCAGAATGGTTGACGGCATTCTCAATCCCAATTAAGTAACATCATTAAACCCAACAAAATTAATTTTTGAGTAACATGATGAGATTCACATGATAATCCAAGTACTGGATACTCAAAACGTCCATAACCGGGGACACGGCTAGCCATGATTAGTTTATACACTCTGCAGAGGTTTGCGCACTTTTCCCCACAAGACTCGATCGCCTCCGTTTGGTTTCTCGCACTACATGGTGTTTGAGAAACGGATGACCGAGACATAGTCTTTCAGAAGCGCTAGCACCTTACGATGGATAGACCGTTACACCTACTTTCCCCTACATCTGCTAGTCTACCCTGTAAGAGTTCGCACGACTTAATCAACTATGCTAGAGCCCATAATAGCTTGTGGCTGCACACGGAAGTTTCTAGTATGAATAATCTCATGATCCCTTTGAGCCTGGGTGGCAGTCCATTAAAAAAACAGGCAATCCTGGTCTACCCAGGTGCCTAGACAGGCAATCCTGGAATACCCAGGTACCTCAATCCACCCAGATGTGTGTTTAAGTTGCGACCTTAAGTAAACCATTAATTAACAATCTCACATCTGTCATGAATACTCTCAAAACCCAATCCACGTCTACGAGCATAGAATGGCACTATAAGCATAACGTAATAGTAACTCCCAAGGGTTTGATAATAAACAGGTAATAGGTACTACCTCAACTATTTCCCATCCCACAATTTAATTAGATCCTAATCATGCAATGTTTGAGGATTGATCTAATGCAAATAAAACTGGGTAGTAAGAGGTATGATCAAAGTGTGAACTTGCCTGCAATGTTGATGAAGATGATTCGCACTCAAAACTCTTGATAGTTCTACTCGTCACACTCTGGTCAATCTATCGTAAGCAAGCAATAGTAACCACACATAAGCAATCACTCAAAGTATCAGAAAGATCGAAGAAGACAATTCGGAAAACATCAAAACCAAGCAAATAACTTTTGCAATATAAAACAATTTCTAACAGTACCAAAATTATATGAATTTGGCCTTATCAGAAAGTTTAGGTCAAGAGCTTCGATTTGCAAAAAGAATCAACTCAAACGGAGCTACGAAACTCAAGTTATGATCAAATGAAGTTTGAATTCAAATCTGATCTAATTTAAAATTTAAACTTTTCAAAAATATGTTTGAGTTGGATTACTGGGTAGAGGAGATCATAACGAAGAAGTCGACGTTGGTTTCGTTGGATTTGGACAAACGAGTAAAAAGTTATGGCAATTTGAAAATTCAGGGCTAAGCTATTTTACGGAAGAAAAAATAGCTACAGCCTAGGGTCTAATGTATAAATACGTAGACTAATTGATAATCTAATTATTTTATCATATTAGTCTAAAAATAATAAACTACTGAGGTATAAGAAGAAAAAAACAAAGAAAGATACCTTTATAAGGCAAAGAAAAGACAACTTCGGAGAAAGGAGACAATTTCCAAAAGTCGCGCCGGAGAAGAGAAATATATTTTTCTTAAATGAATCTAGTCAAACCAAAATATTGATTTAACCTGAATCGGATAATTTTTGGAGGCTCCATGGGTCTATATTTATTGGTGGAAAAGAGGCTTAGGGGTAATATGGGACTAAACGTAGACGAAAATATACGAAACAGAGAAGAAAAGAGGCGGATGGGCCTAAAGGCCTTCGGCCGGCCGCGCGCACGCTGCGGTGCAGTTTTTTTTACAAAATTTGGCCTAAAAGAAAAAGAAAAGAAAAGGCCGGCTGGGCCTGGCCTATTTAAGAAAAAAACTATGGGGCGCCAGAAGCTACTATATTGCACATGTAGGCGATAAATAAATATGGGCCGCACGTACAGTTTTTTTTAACTAAAACAGAAGGAAAACCGAATAACAAAATAAAATAAAAATTTATATAGGCATATTATATATCAAAATTTTCAGAAAAAGATTTTCTATGACATGAACATTTTTCTGGCATTAAATAAAATACACACAAATTCTAATAATTCTAACAGTGCTCCTGCTCTAATAAGATCCAACAAAAATCATTTCAAAAATACCAAAATGAAATCAAATTTATTTCTCTCCAATTTTTTGTTGTAGGGAATCATGTTACCCTATTTTCCATGTATTTTATTTTTGGAGAAAAATGATTTGAATAAAATCCAAATAACTCCAAATTGAAAAATAATTCCAAAAAGACTTTGAATTTGATCCTTTGAAACTCCCAACTCATATTTCATATAATTTGAAGAAGTCATTTTATCTCCTCTCGTGAAAATCATTGAGTTGCATAAAGTTTCAGAATTGGAAATATTTTCCAAATGAAATTCAAATATTTTCAACACCCCTTGTCATTTAAATAAATGGAAGAAGTGATGTCATCTTCTCTCCAGGGTTTCGTGGTGAAAACAATTTGAATTCACGAAGATCACGAATGAAAAATGAAAGTTTGGGAAAGTCCTTTTATTCCCTCTCATTTAACTTTCAAAAAGGTTTCGAATTTCACTCAATTTCACACAATCAATCAAACAATCAATCAAATCTATCTATTTATTATAACATTCCAAAATTTAGAATTTTGGGATGTTACATAAAGTGCGTGTGTGCGACTCTACTCTTCGGACATGTACTCAACCTTTTGCATTGGGATATAAGTATAATGGTATTTACTTTAGCTAGTGATTTATGTGGCCATGTTAACGTGGTTGTGTCAAAAAAATGTCACTTCCTGCTCGTGATTTGTGTTATATAATTGCAAGCAAGATTCTCGTGCATTGCACGGAACATCAATATGCATTTTTTTTACAAAACACCTGTTGTGATTGACCCACGCAGGAGTAATCCCATGTGTAAAAACTAATGATATCTCGAGAATTTTATCAGAAAACTGGTATCTCGAGAATGTCATCGAAAAAATGAAAGATGAGAGATAAGGCGAGGAGGAGTGGAGCGTGGTGGTGACTGGGTCGGAATGGGCGGAGGCATGGGGATGGACGGCGCCGGCAGGCGGCAGCGGCCACCATGCATGCTAGATTGTTCCAGAGACTTATTCCTTTTTAATTGCTGAGCAATGAGGTTGCTGGAGATAATGATGTGGAGAGAGGTGCAGGTATCTTTTGTAAAATTATCATAGTTTGCTTTCTATCCTCAGATATAGATCATACGGTCTGTATTACAAGATGGCAGGCACACCATCACCGCCAACTCGTTTTTTTATAAGGGTACAGATGATAAGTTTGCTGACTACTAAAGTAAAGTGGAATTTGTCCATGTTATGCAAGTAAATAAAGGTGATTGTTTATCATACGGGTAAGGTTGGATGAAGGGTGGTAGGAACAAATGCTCCGCCTAGAGCATGTGTGTGTGAGATGGAGTCTTAGTGCGTGTGTGGGGTGTGTGTGTGTGTGAGAGAGAGAGAGATGGAGTCTTAGTTTGTGTGTGTGAGAGTGTGAGAGAGAGAGAGAGATGGAGTCTTAGTGTGTGTGGGGGGTGTGCGTGCGTGCGTGTGTGTGTGTTTGTGTGTGTGTGAGAGATGGAGTCTTAGTGTGTGTGTGTGTGTGCGTGTGTGTGTGCGTGCGTGTGTGTGTGTGTGTCGCGGGGTCCTCTGTGGCGGATGTAATTTAAGTGTGCATGGCTTCATCATAGAGAGGTGATGTGTATGGCAGAGGCCACCAACGATGGGGTGCGAGAGAGAAAATGCCCGTAGGGAGGGAAGAGAAGGTGTGTGCGCATGAGAGGAGTCGACATCGAGAGAACGTGTTTGTTCGAGAGACACCTAGGAAGACTACTATATATCGATGGTGCATGTAGGAGGGAATTAAACAAAGGGATGGTCTTATTGGTTTCAGGGATATAGGGGAAGAGTGAGAGGCGGGGGGGGGGAGGGGGGGGGGGGGGGGGTAGCTAGAAGGAGATTGTTAAGTGTGAGTGTGTGTTTTACCCATCCAGGCGGAAGTTATGTGCACAAAAGAGGAGAACGATTCGATGTGGCGTTAGGATTGAGGGTAATTAACTACGTATGGAGACATAGAGACCTTGAACGTGCATGTGTGAGAGGTATACATGTATACGTGGGATGTGTGTGTGTGCGCGCGCGCATGATCGAGATAAAAGAAAGAAGACATAAGTCATAAGATCAACGACATGGGAGAGACGGATCGGTATGACAATATGCATGCATGTGAGAATGCAGGGAAGAAGGCCCGACAATTGAGCATGTGTTTTTGTCTTTAAGAGATAATGGCGTGGGCTGGAGCATGCATCTATGGCAAGCAGAGGGAGTGAGGCGCAACGATTGTGCAAAAGAGACCAACCTATAAATGCATATGCATGGAGAGACATATATAGTGTGGGTGATAGGAAGCAAGACTCCGTGCGAGAAAGAAATGTTGACGGAGAAACTACAGATAGATACAGATATGGAGATGCTAGCTAGAGGGACATCCGTTAGTTTGGGTGTTGGAGATGACCGTCGGGTGGTTCAAAGGGTGAAGTTATATATGTGTGTGAGAGGGCACTTGACTGCATGTAGAGAGAAACATATGTAGTGTGCGTGATAGGAATCAAGAGTGAGGGCGAGAAAGAAGGTTGATGGAGAAACAGATAAATAGAAAGATAAAGATGCTAGCTAGTGTGCGTTAGAGATAGGAGTCGAGTGGATCAGAAGGCTGGGTTATGTGTGTGTGAGAGAGAGATAGAGAGAGGGTGCATGTGAGTCACATACAAACAGATATCAGAGAGAAATGAGATCTAGAGAGACGGAGTTTTGTGTCTGCGAGAGAGAAAGATATTTCACAACGAGAGTGATAGCTAGAGAGACATATGAGGGAATGCAAGATATCTCTAGGGAGAGAGGGTGTGTGTGAGCGACATACAAGAGAACAATGGAGAAATATGAGATCCTGGGAGATAGAGTTTGTGTTTGTGTGTGAGAAAGAGATATTGAAGAGGAAGAGTCGTAGGTTCTCATATCTAAGGAGGGAAAGACATCTCTGTATGAGGGGTGTGCGAGTGGCACACATGGGAATAGTAGAGAGAAATGAGACCCCGAGAGACAAAGTTTTGTGTTTGTGTGAGAGAAAGAGATTCCACATGGAGAATCATAGTTAGAGACACATAGCAGGGAGCGAGATATACTTAGAGAGAGATAGAGTGATGAAGGTCGAGGGAGAGAGTACCATCAGTGTGTTACGAAGATAAAAGATCATTGTCGACATACAGGTAGCACGAGAGATACCTGAGAGATGATGAACGCGTATAGGTCCAGAGAGATAGTCCTATATAAGCATGAGTGATAGCTATATGAGACGAATATCTGGATTAAAGGGGATTCAAATATTTAAAATGGAGATCACGACATCGATAATATCATAACGCAAATTGGTGTATCAAACATGCATATTCATTTGAATTTGGGCACATGTGTAATGTTATATAGTTTATCAATATTGGTGATCAATAGATTCTTCAATTACAAACAATGCATGGTTTATATGCAATTAATGTCTAAACGGGATTACGCTATATGTTGTGTGTGTGAAACACATTATACATGTTTGAGAAGTAAAAAAACCCACATGAAACACACATTAATTGGAGACAGTTAGCAAGGAATGCATACATTGGATTTCAACATAAAGTGGTTTCAAATATTTGAAAATCCAAATTGATGGATACAACCTTATTAATCTGAGATCATGCCATTTGTAAACCATATTTATGTATAAATGGTGTTGTGCTTTTGAAAGTATATATAAAAAATGATGTATATAGAATGTAATTCCAATTGAAAATGGATCCCGCCTGAAAAAATTAGAATACAAACGGGATTCGAATTGAGTTGGCACGGTAAACATGCACTCTGCAAAATTTGAACGAAGCGGGAAAGTCGCAGTAACCGCCCGAAACCAAAATATGCGAGATGGAAATCACTACTGCCTATCCCTGCCACGCAAAGCCTATCTACTGGATTTCTATAGGTTTCAATAGGAGTAGGTTTGTAATTTCACCCAAACGTGACGTAACTGCCTCTCACTCGGATTCATACATGGTGGGCTCCAAAACACAGTGTGTCCTCGGCCGAAATCGACTCCCTCCCCGATTCATATTCATACACGATGGGCGCCAAAAACAAACTCTCGTCAGCAAATATTCGGTGTATGCGAGATTACCGTCCTATCCCCAACCGACTAATGTTGCTGTGATGTAGTAGAAATTTGAAACAGGGGCTAAGTTTGTAAATTTCCTTGCATTTGAGACAAGTGCGCCCTGAATACATGGTTCCCCCTTCCTCTCTACCTCCCTTTTCCCCATTCGTACTCCGTGGGCGCCAAAACACCCTCTCCACCCCACCCTCCTCCGTCCGCCGCCGTCCGCCACCCCATCCACCGCCGTCCTCCTCCACCATGCCGGAGCTGATACCCCGACACCGCCGTCCATTACAAGAGATCGACCTCTCTCATCCACGGCTTCTGACCGGGATCCTTGCATCCCATCCTCTCGCTTCATCCCCGCCGTCGTCCACCTTGCCGGCGCCGCTCCTACGACCGTCTCGTCCACCGCGCCCCGCCGCCACCGTCTACCCTCCTAGATCTACATCCACGCCGCCGACAGCCATCGCTACCGCAACACCGTCAAATTCTCAGCAGATGCGTACCCGGCACCGCACCAGAGGCGGTACTCTTTCGTATTTGCTCAACTTATTTATCGCAGCAAGAAAATAGATCGCCACTACTTTACTCTAATTTCTTGTCTTGGTTGCGAAGTTGCCTTTGTCCGGTTTGCACCTTCAGATCCGCCATGGCATGCTCAACACTATACTCCCAATTCTTATGGTTTTCCCCTTTTATATTCCACACTAGTTAAATAACAGTAGACTAAATTTCAAAATTGGGTCAGTCGATTTTTCAGAGCTCGCCGGAGTTCGCCGGTGCGATCGAAGGGGCTTGGGTGGTTGTGGGGCCTTGCCAAACGAAGAAAACTCAACGCGGGTGGGGGTTGGGGTAGGGGTGGGGGTGGCGGAGGAACACAGATGGTGGGGGCCGGTGGCCCGTGCGATGTTCTATATGGGAATAATCAGAGACGAGGAAGAAGAAGGGTTAGGAGACGTAGGATCTTCGTCCAACCGCCTGAAATGGTCGAGAGATAGCTGGGAGTTGCATTCTTAATGCGCTTTGGTTTATCATGTGTGGGCACTATGCAACCAACATTTTATTATCCAAAATCTGCTTGCTCTTCTTTACCATGTTCCTCTTCCGTTCTTCTTTAATATGTACTCTCTCCGTTCCTAAATACTAGTCTTTGTATAGATTCCACCATGGACTACATATGGAGCAAAATGAGTGAATCTACACTCTAAAATGTATCTGGATACATATGTATGTGATCCATAGTGGAAATCTCTACCAAGACTTATATTTTGGAACGGAGGGAGTATGATAGTAGTATAGTATGTTCCTTGTACTGAAGATGAGTAGGGACATTTGCAGTGTAGAGGTCTATACGTTCGGTTGTGATGGACACTTTGAGCCTCTTTGATTCGTAGGATCTTGTAAGCATAGGAATAGGATTTGTAGTGGCCTACCCACTTGAATCCTATAAGAATAGCAAGGAAATGCGGGGAGCTGTGTCGCCTTTGAGAGTTACACTGATATTAACAGTACCGCACCTTCACTTGAAGAGAGCTGGTATCCGAAGCCTTTCTAGCCGTACCGGCAATACTAACACATATATTCCAACAAGTTCCACTTTGCTGATTTTACTCTGATGCTTAAGGTTTTCCCGTTATATCTACACTATGATCTGTGTAGCTGCTTTGTGTCGCACTAGCAGTAGTCCACTTTTGAAGCTAAACACTGCAATGACTTACAAAATTGGCACCAAGGCATTGAGTGCCATTCTGGATGCAATGAAACTCATACGCTCCCCACATGTTGATTCTTGTTCAGAATATGATCCTAATGACTATTCTAACCTCGAGGAGTCAAAGGCAGATGGCATGTCCTGTTCACCCATCAAGGTGCCTGTTCTAATTTGGCAATGTTTTATTGATTGCGGGTATCTTGCATATGTTGTCTTGCATTTCTTCTACTTTGTTGCACCGCCATCTGCTTAGTTTACTCATCATATATGTCGAGATGCCATGCCCATCCATTATCAATACATATTCCATCTGTCATCATACCATGTTTTTCCACTCAAATGCTGTTCTTGTGCATCAGACATCAAAAAGGAAGAGGGTAATTGCCGAACCTGAAGGAGCACCAGCAAAGTTCTTGAAAAACATGGTGGTGTCGGAGAAATCAGACAGCACCCCACTTATATTGGTGTACAACCAGTGACACAAAACGTAGGACCGACTCCAGCAGACTGTACCCATACTTCACTGGCCACACCACTAGCCCCACCACACAGGACCTGCACTCCAGCAAAAGGTATACCGATTTCATTTGCCATAGCACCAGCTGTACCATAGAAAAATCCCACTCCAGCAAAAAGTACAGCAAGTCCACCGGCCGAAGACCTATCCCAACTGCAGAGACGGCCAATTCCTGCAGATTGGAACCCCATTCCATTTATTCCCAGTATAAAAGACAATGCTTTCAATGTTGTTAGGGACTACGTGCATATATTCCCATCATGGGAGGATTACTGTGAAGACAAACACCATTTTCACATCTTCCTGTCCAACTTACGTGTAAGTGCTATTATTCATGGTTATTATTTTCATGTTTTCTGCTGATTGAACACATCAATGATTTACATTACATTGTTGTAACTAGGCGAGGGTCAATCTGGATAGTCATGACGAGTAAAGCTTGCTTGTGTTTTTCAAGGAAGCATTGCAGCAGTATCGGTGTTACCTGAGGAAATCACACTTTGATGGCAAGTCTATAAACGAATTTCCAGTGAAGTCTCCTGTGCTAAATTTAGAAGACATTGAATGGAAAAACCTTGTTATGCACTGGTCTCGTTCCCAGGATAAGGTACTATCTATGAAATCACATGACAATTTGAACTTCTACTTTCTGCATGTGCCTTACTGATCTTTTTTGTAGGAAATCTCCTCGAAGAAGAATTCTGGTTTGACAAGAACGATAGGATATCGCAAATATGCTGCCCGCTGCTTTGCTCTTGTTAGTACCTGTTGTCCTGTATCACTGTATTTGCATACATACCTGGTTCATTATGTGACAGCAGTATGCATGATAGCTTGCTTATCAATTGTTCGCTCCAAATTATCTGATCTGTATGAATGGTTACATTAGTGTAGAATATATCCAATGCCAATGTTTTTTTAGCTCTGCATTGTTCTTGTAAGTACATGTTGTCCTTTATCAGTGTACTTATAATGACAGGTAGTTTTTCATGTACCATCACTCTGCAGCTTATTTTCCTTTGCCCTCCATTTTCTACACATCATATCTATATTTACTCTTACCATAAGGTTGGTACTGAAGAAGTTTAGCTGTGCATTGCTCTCGGATGTACCTTTTGCCTGTATCGCTGCACTTACATTTATAGCTACTTGGTTATGTAGCATCACTCTTCATCTTATCTTAAATATTCTCCATTTTTTCGTATATTATCACATCTATATTTACTCTTAACAAAATGTAGAATAAAGGCAATGCTTTTGAAGAAGATTCCGTGGTAAACTTCTTGAATTTCCCCCCCATCAGCATGGACAAGGCCTTTATAGAGCATGTCGTCACCAATAATGTAAGTTTGTCCATCTCAAGCCTTCAAACTTTGTTGTATATATTTGGTTAGGCATGACCGCAACAGCTTTTTATTTTTGGTGTTTGCATCAAATTGCTTGTTTAAAGTTTATTATGTAGTTCATAAACAAAAGTTTGTCCTTTCTCAATTTAAGTTTTCAGTTGTACAACCAAGTTCCTTCTTCATACCATGTAAATTAAACTATACAGAGCAAGTGATCTTCTTTTGCACTGCATGTATGCTTCTGTTCTTCATCCGTAATCCAGTGGTGTGGTGAACCTACCCACTACAGCATAATGTCATATTCTGCAATGTCTTAACCATGAACAATGTCATATCATTCTACTATTATTTAAACCGTCTCTTTATTTTGCCAATCTGAAATGGTATAAATTGACAGCACACTAACCATTGATACTTATGAGTTCTTGATCCGTAATCCAGTTGGCAGTTCCTGAGCTGCCAACTCCTTCACAATGTCATTTCCTGCCTTGTCTTGACCTGAACAATACCATATTGTGTTAATACAATTTTAAATTGTGTCGCTTTATTCGTCAGTAAGAAATGTGATGAATTTTCAGCACTCATACTTTTATGTGCAAAACCTGTCATCTGTCTGCTTGTTTATCTTTCAGAGTGAGGAAGATATAAGTGTTGAACAAGCACAGTCTCATCATCTTGCTCAGCTGCTTGCGTTGCAGCTCCCCAGCAGGGCTAACCTTTCTTGAACTTTATTGAAGTGCTGTGAGTTTTGTATATTATTTTGTCGGCGTGTTTATTTGCACTGGTGGCGATCTTTGATGCCCAGTGTATGTAATCTGCTGTCTGCTTGTGCTTTATTATCATAGTGGCAAACTTTGATGTCCAGTGGATGTAATATTCTGTAATTTCTTTATTGTATAGTCTAGGTTTTTTCTTATTCACGATGCTGCACTTATTTTACTGTATATATATCATGTCTTCGCAGTAAACCGGCCAAACCGTAAAATTATGGTACATAATCAGGCCGTCATGCAATCACGATGTAGGTTGGGACCTGAAACGTGTAGAACAGCTCACGAGCCGGCAGCAGCC
Source organism: Triticum urartu (assembly GCF_003073215.2). Lineage (NCBI taxonomy): Eukaryota > Viridiplantae > Streptophyta > Magnoliopsida > Poales > Poaceae > Triticum > Triticum urartu. The sequence continues at coordinate 393,021,419 of NC_053027.1, read as the reverse complement.
CGAAATGAACCCCGACCCATGATTGTGCGAATCAAATCATGGGCTTTTAACAGGCTAAAATTTTCTTGGTCCTTGTTTGGCCCAATCAGATATCGGCTGCGAGCAGGCCGGATGCAAACCGGGCCGTAGTTAGGCCCAACTATATGATGGGCTTTTAACAGGCCGAAATTAATATAGGACCGAAATGTTAAACGGGCCCTTAACAGGCCAAAACTAATATCATGCCGAATTACTAAGTGGGCCTTTAGCAATTGGGCCCAAAAGCATAGTGTCCAGTTGACGTGCTGAATCTGATATGGGCCATAATTGAGCCCAAAGCCTCTTAAAGGTCCGGACCTGATCTGGGCCATAATTTGGCCCACAACATGGTAGGCTTTTAACGGGCCGGATCTCATATGGGCCACTATTAGGCCCGGAGCGTGGCAGGCCATTAATGGACCGAATCAAATATGGGCCGACATTTGGCCCAAAACATGGCAGCCAGTTAATGGGCCGGCCTACTAGGGTCCTCAAAATCTTGTGGGCCTACATCTGGGCTGGCCCATTAATGTCGGTGAAATCTCGTGGGCCTTTAGCTGGGCCGGCCCATTATGATCCGCAAGAATCTTGTGGGCCTTTAACTGGGTCGGCCCATTATGGCACACAAAAATCTTGTGGGCCTTTACCTAGGCCGGCCCATTATGGCCTGCAAAATCTTGTGGGCCTTTAGCTGGGCCAGCCCATTATGGTCGGCAAAATCTCGTGGGCCTTTAGCTGGTCCAGCCCATTATGGTCCGCAAAATCTTGTGGGCCTTCAGTTGGGCCGGCCCATTTAAACTTGATGGGCCGGTCCATGTGTCAACATATCATAGGCGCATCTCGCCCATTGGATGAGTGACACCTGTGCCAACGCGGACCTGACACGTGTCTCCTCCAGCCAATGATGATTTTACACGTGGAAAATCCCCATTGGTTGGGGCTGTTAACGGGTTATCGGATCTAAAACCCGACTCGATAGCTTAACGGCGTTCCGTTACGATGGTTGCCACGTGTCGGTCACCCTTGACGAAAGCACTTGTGTGATGCGCGATTTATCATCATGGAAGTGGACAATTCCGTGATGATAATTTTGGTAATGTCATGGAACACTTCTACGACAGCACATGTATGACTATCTTGATTCTGTCATAAATTTGTCATGGATGTACATGCATGACAAAAAACACGACCTACTGTGACAAACACGTATCATCACGGAAGTGTATTTTTTTGTAGTGACTACTATCCTTTTTCCACACTTGTGCTTAAAGTAAAACCATGATCTTCATAATAGAGGGTCTCCTATGTTATCACTTTCATATACTAGTGGGAATTTTTCATTATAGAACTTGGCTGGTATATTCCAACGATGGGCTTCCTCAAAATGCCCTAGGTCTTCGTGAGCAAGCAAGTTGGATGCACACCCACTTAGTTTCTTTTTGTTGAGCTTTCATATACTTATAGCTCTAGTGCATCCGTTGCATGGCAATCCCTACTCACTCACATTGATATCTATTGATGGGCATCTCCATAGCCTGTTGATACGCCTAGTTGATGTGAGACTATCTTCTCCCTTTTTGTCTTCTCCACAACCACCATTCTATTCCACCTATAGTGCTATGTCCATGGCTCATGCTCATGTATTGCGTGAAGATTGAAAAAGTTTGAGAATATTAAAAGTATGAAACAATTGCTTGGCTTGTCATCGGGGTTGTGCATGATTTGAATACTTTGTTTGGTGATGATGGAGCATAGCCAGACTATATGATTTTGTAGGGATAACTTTCTTTGGCCTTGTTATTTTGAAGAGACATAATTGCTTAGTTAGTATGCTTGAAGTATTATTATTTATATGTCAATATTAAACTTTTGTCTTGAATCTTTCGGATCTGAATATTCATACCACAATTAAGAGAATTACATTGAAATTATGCCAAGTAGCATTCCACATCAAAAATTCTGTTTTTATCATTTACCTACTCGAGGACGAGCAGGAATTAAGCTTGGGGATGCTTGATACGTCTCCAATGTATCTATAATTTTGATTGTTCCATGCTATATTATATTCTGTTCTGGACATTATTGGGCTTTATTATACACTTTTATATTATTTTCGGGACTAACCTATTAACCGGAGGCCCAGCCCAGAATTGCTGTTTTTTTGCCTATTTTAGGGTTTCGCACAAAAAGAATATCAAACGGAGTCTAAACGGAAGAAAACCTTCGGGAACGTGATTTTTGGAACGAACATGATCCAGATGACTTGGACCCTACGTCAAGACATCAACCAGGAGGCCATGAGGTAGGGTGGCGCGCCTACCCCCCCCCCCCGGCGCGCCCTCCACCCTCATGGGCCCCCTGTTACTCCACCGACGTACTCCCTCCTCCTATATATACCTACGTACCCCCAAATTACCAGATACGGAGCCAAAACCCTAATTCCACCGCCGTAACTTTCTGTATCCATGAGATCCCATCTTGGGGCCTGTTTCGGAGCTCCGCCGGAGGAGGCATCGATCATGGAGGGCTTCTACATCAACACCATAGCCCTCCAATGAAGTGTGAGTAGTTTACCTCAGACCTACGGGTCCATAGTTATTAGCTAGATGGCTTGTTCTCTCTTTTTGATCTCAATACAAAGTGCTCCCCCTCTCTTGTGGAGATCTATTCAATGTAATCTTCTTTTGCGGTGTGTTTGTTGAGACCGATGAATTGTGGGTTTATGATCAAGTTTATCTATGAACAATATTTGAATCTTCTCTGAATTCTTTTATGTATGATTGGTTATCTTTGCAAGTCTCTTCGAATTATCAGTTTGGTTTGGCCTACTAGATTGATCTTTCTTGCAATGAGAGAAGTGCTTAGCTTTGGGTTCAATCTTGCGGTGTCCTTTCCCAGTGACAGTAGGGGCAGCAAGGCACCTATTGTATTGTGGCCATCGAGGACAACAAGATGGGGTTTATTTCATATTGCATGAGTTTATCCCTCTACATCATGTCATCTTGCTTAAAGCGTTACTCTGTTCTCTTGAACTTAATACTCTAGATGCATGCTAGATAGCGGTCGATGTGTGGAGTAATAGTAGTAGATGCAGGAAGGAGTTGGTCTACTTGTCTCGAACGTGATGCCTATATACATGATCATACCTAGATATTCTCATAACTATGCTCAATTCTGTCAATTTCTCAATAGTAATTTGTTTACCCACCGTGAATACTTATGCTCTTGAGAGAAGCCACTAGTGAAACCGATGGCCCCCGGGTCTATCTTCCATCATATTACTCTTCCAATACTTAGTTATTTCCTTTGCCTTTTATTTTACTTTGCATCTTTTATTTCTCTTTATCATAAAAAAATACCAAAAATATTATCTTATCATATCTATCAGATCTCACTCTCATAAGTGACCGTGTAGGGATTGACAACCCCTTATCGCGTTGGTTGCGAGGATTTATTTGTTTGTGTAGGTGCGAGGGACTTGTGCGTAGCCTCCTACTGGATTGATACCTTGGTTCTCCAAAACCGAGGGAAACACTTACGCTACTCTGCTGCATCACCCTTTCCTCTTCAAGTGAAAACCGACGCAAGTGCTCAAGAGGTAGCAAGGGTGGACTACTCCCTCCTCATCATGGTGGCCGTCGGGATGATGAAGATGGCCACCGGTGATGATGTCCCCCTCCGGCGGAGTGCCGAAACAGGGTCTAGATTGGTTTCTCGTGGCTACAGAGGCTTGCGGCAAAGGAACTTCTGATCTAGGGTTACCCCGAGGGTTTTGGGAATATTTGATGATTTATAGGGCGAAGAGGGGGTACGGGAGGCCACCGAGGTGGGCACAACTCACCTGGGTGCGCCTAGGCCCCCAGGCGTGCCCTGTTTGGTTGTGCCCCCCTCGGGGCACCCCCAGGTGATACTCTGGCCCATTGGATGTCTTCTGGTCCATAAAAAATCCACAAAAAGTTTTGTGATGTTTGGACTCTGTTTGATATTGATTTTCTGCGATGTAAAAAACAAGCAAAAAAACAACAACTGGCACTGGGCACTGTGTCAATAGGTTAGTCCCAAAAAATGATATAAAGTTGCTATAAAATGATTGTAAAACATCCTAGAATGATAATATAACAGCATGAATACTTCATAAATTATACATACGTTGGAGATGTATCACTCTGCCAAACCCTAACAAATCGGAGTCACCAGTATGGTTCTCGGTCCCACCGGTTTAGCCTGCCCAACCTTGTGTAACTTGTTGCAATAATTTCAGTCTCACCGAGTTTTGCAATCGATCCCACCGAGATGGCATGCCAAATCTTCTGTAACTTGTTGCAATAATTTCAGTCTCACTGAGTTTTGCAATCGGTCCCACCAAGATGGCGTGCCAACCTTTCTATTGCCTTACTGCTTCACTTCGGTCCTACCGAGTTGATGCAATCGGTGCCACCAAAACAAGGCTTGCCTATCCCATTGCACAACAGTCCCTCTAAATTGTTTCCAGTCGGTCCCACTGAGACCTCCAACGTTCATATCTTTTACACAGGTTGGTGCCACCCAGATTTCTGATCGGTGCCACCGAGCTGGGTCAAAAGTGTGTAATAGTTAGATTTCGTGTGGAGGCTATTTATAGCTCTCCAAGCCCCTCTTACTAAGTAAGAGAGCCATCAGAACATGCCTACAGTTCCACTACCCATTTTCTGAGAGAGAACCACCTACTCATGTGTTGAGATCAAGAAATTCCATTCCTACCATTTGAACCTTGATTTCTAGCCTTCCCCAAGTTGCTCTGCACTCAAATCCTTCTTCCACCATAGCCAAATCTGTGTGAGAGAGTTTGTCTTAGGGATACTATCATTTGATGCACAAGAGCAAGGAGTTCATCATCAACACACCGTCTATTACCTTTGGAGAGTCTCCCAGATTGGTTAGGTGTCGCTTGGGAGCCTCTGACATGATGTGGACTTGAACCAAGAAGTTTGTAAGGGTAGGGAGATCGCCTACTTCGTGATGATCTACCCGAGTGAGGCAAGTCCTTCGTGGAGGATGGCCATGGTGGGATAGACAAGGTTGCTTCTTCGTGGACCCTTCGTGGGTGGAGCCCTCCATGGACTCGCGCAACTGTTACCCTTCGTGGGTTGAAGTCTCCATCAACGTGGATGTACGATATCACCACCTATTGGAACCACGCCAAAAATCACCGTGTCCCCATTGCATTTTCGTTCTCCAAAACCTTCCCTTACTTACATGTGCAATGTCTTACTTTCCGCTGATATACTCTTAGAATTGCATGTGTAGGGTGTTGCTTGACTTGTAATAATTGCTAAAATCTTCCTACAACTAAAATCGGGAAAAGGTTAGATTTTATTTGGTCAAGTATTCTAATCACCCCCCTCTAGACATACTTTCAACCTAGAAGTGGTATCAGAGCATTGGTCTCCATAAGCCTTGGTTTCCATTGCTTTGGTCACCCTAGCCTTGGTTTCACAACCTAGGAGAGTATGGCGTCTAGTGCGGGTAACTATCACCATAAAGGTCCATACGATGGTACAAATTTTGCTAGGTTGAAGCATAAGATGAAATGCTTCTTGGTCATAACCCCGTCGTTTGGGTTGTTGTTCATATTGGCTTGCAATTTGAATTCTTTGAAGATGGTAAAGAACCGAATCATGACGCGACCGCGGAAGAATTGAAGATGTTGTAATACAATGCTCAAGCTTGTGATATTCTCTTCAATGGTTTGTGCCCTGACAAATTCAACAAAATCAGTCGCCTTGATAATGCAAAGGAAATTTGGGATACTTTGGTTGATATGCACGAAGGTAGCGAGTCCGTCAAGGAATCCAAGTTGGATGTGCTTCAAAGTCAACTTGACAAGTTAAAGATGAAGGATGGTCAAGGAACCGCTGAAAAGTACTCTAGGCTTGCTCTCATCACAAATTTGATTGCCGGCTTAGGAAGTGAAGATATGACTGATAACCCACAAGTATAGGGGATCACAACAGTTTTGAGGGTAGAGTATTCAACCCAAATTTATTGATTTGGCACAAGGGGAGCCAAAGAATATTCTCAAGTATTAGCAGCTGAGTTGTCAATTCAACCACACCTAAAAGACTTAATATCTGCAACGAAGTATTTAGTAGCAAAGTAATTTGGAAGTAACGGTAACAACAACAGTTTCGTAGCAATTGTAACAGTGGCAACGGAAAAGTAACGGAGCAAAGATCAATATGAAACGAGCTCGTAGGCAATGGATCAATGATGGATAATTATGTCGGATGGCATTCATCATGCAACAATTATAACATAGGGTGACATAAAACTAGCTCCAATTCATCAATATAATGTAGGCATGTATTCCGTATATAGTCATACGTTCTTATGGAAAAGAACTTGCATGACATCTTTTGTCCTACCCTCCCATGGCAGCAGGGTCCTATTGGAAACTAAGGGATATTAAGGCATCCTTTTAATAGAGTACCAGACCAAACCATTAGCACTTAGTGAATACATGAACTCCTCAAACTACGATCATTATCGGGTAGTGTCCCGACTATTGTCACTCCGGGGTTGCTCGATCATAACACGTAGTAGGTGTAGCGACCCGACCCAAATGGATCAAGTCTACTGTGCTGCGGTGTCATCCCTGGATCAGTAATGCTGACACCACACAGTACATCGAAGGATTTATAGCAGAGTGGCAATCACACACTTATTACATCGTTGTCTCAAAGAGAACTTATTACAATAAATATGGCTTAAGGCCATCTAATAACGATAACAGCAGAAGACTCGGAAGATAAATGGGTCCATTAACTCCAACGGCATCACTGAGTATAGAACCATGACCTAAAAGCACCTTACTCGTCATCTGAAAAGTCTGCAACATGAGAAGTTGCAGCCCGGAAACGGGTCAGCGCATGGAATATGCTGGCAATGTAACACATAGAGAGTAATGGAATGAAACAGCTATACTATATGCATATATGGCTGGTGGAAAGCTCTATGGTTACAGTTTTGCGTAAAGCCAGTTTTTCCCTACTATAAATAAATTTATTTAACTATTATGGTAGTTGTTAAACATCGAGAATGGTTGACTGCATTCCGATCCCAATTAAGTGAACAATTAAAACCCAACAACATTAATTAGAGTAACATGATGATATTCACATGATATTCAAGTACTAGATACTCAAGTTGTCCATAACCGGGGACACGGCTAATCATGATTAGTTTGTACACTCTGCAGAGGTTTGTGCACTTTTCCCCACAAGACTCGATCGCCTCCGTTTGGTTTCTCGCACTATAGGGTGTTTGAGAAGACGGATGCCCGAGACACAGTCTTTTAGAAGCGCTAGCACCTTACATGTGGGTAGACCGGTACACCTACTTTCCCCTACATCTGCTAGTCTACCCGTAAGAGTTCGCACGACTTAATCAACTCTGCCAGAGCCCATAATGGCTTGTGGCTGCACACGGAAGTTACTAGCATGAATGATCTTATGATCCCTTTGAGCCTGGGTGGCGGTCCGAAATAAAAACAGGCAAGTCCTGATAGACATCAGGTGCCTCAATCCACCCAGATGTGTGTTTAAGTTGCCACCTTAGGTAAACCATTAAAATTCATAAACACACATCTGTCATGGATATCACTCACCCAATGCACGTCTACTAGCATAGCATGGCATAATAAGCAAACGTAGAAGTAACTCCCAAAGGTTTCATAATAATACAGGTGATAGGTACTACCTCATCTACCTCCCATCCCACAATTTAATTGGATCCTAATCATGCAATGTGAGAGGATTGATCTAATGCAATAAAACATGGGTTGTAGAAAAGGTATGATCAAAGTGTTACTTGCCTTGCTGATGATCCGCGAGACCTAGGGTTTCGAAGTAACAAGCGGCGCAATCCGGGTGATCTATCGCAGACAAACAACAAGCACACAATAAGTACTCATCTAATGCACAGGTAAAACTTGAACAAGAGAACGAACCAGAAAGTTCAACTTAAGAACTCCGGTTGAAAAGAAAGAACGAACCGAACAAAGAAACGGAAAACAAACGGCGGAAGAAAACAACTCGGTTCTAGCAGGTTGAAACTAGGTCAAATTTTATTGTGGCAAAAACTTGTTCAAGTTGATTAGTCAGAATGGCAGTTTTGAAACGAAACTCCAGGCGCTTGAATGACCTGATTCTGATAAACGAGCGAGAAGAAAGACTAGAACGAAGATCGGATCTGAGATCACGATCGCAGAATAAATCTGACGAAAAGAAAGAGACGAACGGTTAAACGAACGGACGTTCGTTAACCGGGAATAATCGGTGATCACGTTCGTTGAGACGAACGGTCCGAAAGAAGAACGAAAACCGATCTAGGGTTTTCGGAAAAGAAACCGAAAAGAAAAACCGGAAAGAAAACGAAAAAGAAACGGAACGGTTCTTTTAAGAAAAACCGAACCGGGGAAAAGAAAAAGAGGCGCGGCGCGGGGCTACCTCCGGCGAGGCGGAACTCCGGCGGCGGCGGGGCAAGGGCGGGGGCGGCGGCGCTAGGGCGGTTGGGCGCGGGTGGCGGCGCGGCTAGAGGCGGCGGCGGCTTGGGGAGGAGAGGGGGGGTGTTGGGTATTTATATAGGAGGGAGGGCTAGAGACTTGGGGAAGGGGGCAAGGGGAGGCGGCGGCGGCGGTTGGAGTCCCGCTGGGACTCGGCCTGGCGGCGGGGCTGGCGGCTGGGCCAGCCTTGGCCCAGGCGGCTGGGCCTGCGTCCTTCTTTTTTTTAAACGGTTTCGCGCGCAGAAAAACAAAAGAAAAACTATCTAAACGAACTCCGAAAAATCTAAAGTAAATTTTCCCCAACTCCTAAAAATGAGCCGAACAAAATGAACTTTACTCCGGACCTAGAATGCAATTTTTGAAAACACGCATTTTTCCCTATCCAAAAAAAAAACAAACAAAACTCCGGCAAAACCAAAATTTGATTTATTCATTAGATCTTCATTTTTCCTAACTTTGGGAAAGTCATATTATTCCCTCTCTCATTTTTTTTGATATTGGAAAAATAATTGAAGATGAAATAAATAAATCAAATGATCCCCTTTTCAAAATTTGAGAAAACTCAAATATGAAAATAACGAAATCTCCAACTCTCTCGAGGGTCCTTGAGTTGTGTGAAATTTCTAGGATCGACCAAAATGCATGAAAATATGCTATGCATGATGATCTAATGTATAACATTCCAAATTAAAAATTTGGGATGTTACAAACCTACCCCCCTTAAGATGAATCTCGCTCTCGAGATTGGGTTGGCTAGAAAATAGGTGAGGGTGGTCCTTAAGCAAATCTTCTTCTCTTTCCCAGGTGGCTTCATCCTCTGAGTGGTGGTTCCACTGAACTTTGCAAAACTTGATAACCTTGCTGCGGGTAACTCTGCTGGCATAATCGAGAATCTTGACTGGCTTCTCCTCATATTTTAAGTCGTCCTTCAACTGAATTGCTTCAAGCGGCACGGTATCTCTTAGCGGTACCTTCGCCATCTTGGCATGACATTTCTTCAGCTGAGAAACATGGAATACATCATGAACTCCTGACAGTTCCTTTGGTAATTCCAACTTATAAGCGACTTCTCCCATACGTTGCAAGATCTTATACGGTCCAACGAAACGCGGTGCTAACTTTCCCTTAACTCCAAAGCGCTTAACTCCTCGAAGTGGGGATACTCGAAGATAAACTCTGTCTCCGGTTCCGTAAACTGTCTCCTTGCGTTTAGAATCTGCGTAGCTCTTCTGCCTGGACTGGGCTACCTTGAGCCTATCATGAATCAACTTAACTTTCCGTTCAGACTCCTTAATCAAATCTGGTCCAAAGAACTGACGGTCTCCAACTTCGTCCCATGACAACGGTGTTCTGCACCTCCTTCCGTATAAAGCTTCGAAAGGTGCCATCTTCAAACTGGTTTGGTAACTGTTGTTATAAGAAAACTCAGCATACAGCAAGTTATCGTCCCAGCTAGATCCATAATCTAGTGCACAAGCTCTCAGCATATCTTCCAAAATCTGATTGACTCTCTCGGTCTGTCCATCTGTCTGCGGATGAAAAGCTATGCTGAACTCTAGTCTGGTTCCTAAAGTTTCATGCAACTGATTCCAAAATTTTGAGGTAAATTGAGTTCCTCTATCTGATACGATACTCTTCGGAACTCCATGCAAACAAATGATCCTAGTCATGTATATCTTTGCCAACTTAGCACTGGTGTAAGTGGTCTTAACTGGAATGAAATGTGCTACCTTTGTCAAATGATCAACTACTACCCATATCGAGTCATAGCCTGCTTTCATCCTGGGTAGTCCTGTGATAAAATCCATGCCTATCTTATCCCACTTCCATTCGGGTATCGGCAATGGTTGTAACAGTCCGGCTGGCTTCTGATGCTCTGCCTTTACTCTCTGACATATGTCACAAACTGCTACATATGCTGCAATATCCTTCTTCATTCCGGTCCACCAGAATGTTTCCTTCAAATTCAAATACATCTTGGTATTCCCTGGGTGAATCGAATACGGTGAATCATGTGCCTCGTGCAAAATCAACTTCCTGATCTCTGGGTCATTTGGCACATAAACACGGTCCTCAAACCATAGGGTATCGTGCTCATCCTCACGAAATCCCTTTGCTTTTCCTTCGCTCAATTTCTCTTTTATAGCAGCAATCTCCTTGTCAGATTTCTGAGCTTCTCTGATTTTATCCATCAATGTTGACTGAATCTCCAATGCTGCTACATAGCCTCTCGGAACTATTTCCAAACATAGCTCACGAAGGTTTTCTGCTAACTCCTTTGGTACATCTCCTGTCTTTAACGTATTGACATGGCTCTTATGGCTCAATGCGTCAGCTACTACATTAGATTTTCCGGGATGGTAATGCAATCTCATGTCATAATCCTTGATGAGCTCCAACCATCTCCTTTGTCTAAGGTTCAACTCCTTCTGCGTGAAAATGTACTTCAAACTCTTGTGATCCGTGTACACCTCACAATGATTTCCAATGAGGAAATGTCTCCATGTTTTCAATGCATGCACTACGGCTGATAACTCCAAATCATGCGTGGCATAATTCAACTCATGAGGCTTTAGTTGCCGTGAAGAATACGAAACAACTCTCCCTTCCTGCATAAGCACTGCTCCAAGTCCTCGACGTGAAGCGTCGTAATACACCTCATAATCCTTGGTCTGGTCTGGCAAAATCAACACTGGTGAGGTAACCAAACGTTTCTTCAACTCCTGGAAACTAGCCTCACACTCCTCAGTCCATTTGAACTTAGTGTCCTTCTTCAACAACTCAGTCATAGGCTTTGCAATCTTTGAAAAATTCTCAATGAATCTCCGGTAGTATCCTGCGAGTCCAAGAAAACTCCGGATCTCTCCAACTGTCGTTGGTGATTCCCATTCAGTTACGGTCTCAACCTTAGTGGGGTCAACTGCTATACCTTCTCCGGTTATAACGTGTCCGAGGAATCCAACTTCCTTCAACCAAAACTCACATTTGCTGAATTTGGCGTATAACTGATGTTCCCTTAGTTTCTCCAAAACCAAACGCAAATGTTCCTTATGCTCCTCTTCATTCTTTGAATAAACCAGGATGTCATCAATGAACACTACGACGAACTTATCCAAAAACTCCATAAACACTTTGTTCATCAGGTTCATAAAATAGGCAGGTGCGTTAGTCAATCCAAATGACATAACGGTATACTCATACAGTCCATATCTCGTGGTGAATGCTGTCTTAGGTATGTCCTGCTCCCGAATCTTCAATTGATGGTACCCTGACCGCAAATCGATCTTGGAAAACACTTTAGCTCCTTGCAACCAATCAAACAGATCATTAATCATTGGCAGTGGGTACTTATTCTTGATGGTTACTTCATTCAATCCCCGATAATCTACAACCATCCTTAATGATCCATCCTTCTTTTCCACTAGAAGTACGGGTGATCCCCAAGGCGAAGAACTTGGGCGAATCTAACCTTTATCCAATAACTCCTTAATCTGATTCTTAATTTCCACCAAATCCTTTGCTGGCATCCGGTACGGTCGCTTCGATATTGGGCCTGTACCTGGCAATAACTCAAATTAAACTCAATGTCTCTATCCGGTGGCATGCCTAGCAATTCCTCAGGAAATACATCAGGAAAATCCTTCACCACTGGTACTTCCTCTTGCACAACTCCTGTTAGGCAATTTACTTGTGTCCTGTTTGGCACATGCCGGGATACATACTTGATCCTTCTTCCTTCTGGTGTGGTAAGCAAAATTGTCTTACTGGCGCAATCGATGTTTCCTCCATACATCGACAGCCAATCCATACCAAGAATCACATCCAGACCTTGGGACTCCAGAATAATTAAATCCGTTGGGAAAACATGCCTTCCTATACTTAATGGCACTTGGAAACATCCTTGTCTGGCCATGTACTCTGCTCCTGGCGAGCTTACTAGCATAGGTGTTTTAAGAATCCTAGTGGGCAGGCTATACTTTTCCACAAATCCCCTTGATATGTATGAATGTGATGCACCAGTATCAAAAAGAACGAGTGCGGTAAATGACTTAACCAAAAACTTACCGATTACTGCATCGGGCTGATCTTCAACCTCCTCCACATTAACGTGGTTCACCTGTCCCCTATTGAAAGGGTTCGGCTTTTTCCCAGAGCTTCCATTGCCATTTCCATTCTGGCCTTCAGGACATTCATTGGCATAATGTCCGGTCTTGGAACACTTGAAACAGGTGACTTGACTCATGTCTCTCTTGGTTGGGGTCGATGGGGTGGTCCGGTTCTGGCCGTTGCTTCCTCCATTCCCATTACCATTCTTGTGGCCATTATGGTTGTGCGAGCTACCTCCTCCATGGGTGTGCTGAAACTGAAATCCCGGTTTAGGGGCAAAACGGGGCTTCTGCTGGGCTCCAGAGTTATACTTCCCCTGTCCATATTTCCTCTTGCGGTTCTCAATCTGCTGTTGCTTCCCTTCAATCATGATGGCACGATCTACCAACTCCTGGTAGTTGTTAAAACTTGCTACCATCAACTGCATGCTTAGTTCATCATTCAGTCCTTCCAGAAACTTCTCCTGCTTAGCTGCATCCGTAGCAACGTCACCTAGGGCATAACGTGCTAACTTGCTGAAATCGTCAACGTACTGGCCAACTGTCCTTCCTCCTTGGCGTAAGTTGCGAAACTCACGCTTCTTCATGGCCATAGCTCCTGCTGAAACATGGGCAGTGTGGAAAGCTTGCTGAAACTGATCCCATGTGACAGTGTCAACTGGGTAAGTGGCTGTGAAATTCTCCCACCATGCTGCCGCGGGTCCGTCAAGCTGGTGAGCGGCAAACTTCACTTTCTCACCATCCGTGCATCCTGCAGTGGTCAACTCCCTTCCTATCTTGCGGAGACAATCGTCTGCTACTATTGGCTCGGTGCTACTGGAAAACACCGGCGGATTCAGCCTAAGGAAATGGGCTAAGTGGTCAACAGGTGGTGGTGGTGGTGGGTTGTTGTTGTTGTTCTGTTGGTTCTGGACTAACATCTGCATCAATTGATTCTGCTGCTGGATCAACTGAGTGAGCTCCGGTGGGAATCCATTGTCTCGTCTCGGAGGCATCTGAGGGTTTAGAAAAGACGAGAATTAAGAATAGAGTGAGGTCTAAAGGTAAAACACTACCCCAATGCACATGAGCAAATGCACACAAAATCACTTCATTCAATCAAACAAGGGCTTACAATCGGTCTAAAACTATCGCAAAAGTGCTCGACTATAATGTTTACAGGGGGAAAATGCTACTACTATCTGGTGGTCATCTAGAAATTTGAACCGGTGGAAGACTCCATAATATCTGCTCCAGCTTCGTCTTCAAAGTCGGGTTCACTTGGATCCGAATCGGTGTCGTCGATGATGATGTAGTTGTTCGGACATGTGACGTACTTGTCTTCCTTCCTGGATGCTAACTTCCTCTTGAGTTCTTCAATCTCCTGCTTAAGATCGCCATTGTGTCTTGCTAGAGCTACGATCTCGTCCATGTAGTCCTTGCGTGTAGACTTCAGTTCTCCTTCTAGCTCGATGATCCTTGCCTTCGCATTCTTCAACTCTATCATATCATTGCACATCTGGTTCTCGTGGCGTCGAATGTGCTGGTTTAACTCCTGAATGAAAGCTGCAATGGATCTATCCTTCTTGGTGCTGACTAACTCCCATTGTTCATCTCGGCGTCCGCAAATCTGGTAGATAGTGTCCTTGAGGTCTTCTTGATAAACTTCTCCAATGCATCCCATGGTGATATGAGCTGCCATGCTCCTTCCCAGACTCCAGGCTGGTGCATTGAAAACACTATCTATGGGCTTCGTGATTGGCGCGAATGTCCTTCCCGGAACATTAGCTTGAATCTTCCAGCGCTCCTCTTCAGGCAGAGTGGCGTTGAAGGTTCCCGTGAAGCTTGGTAATCCAATGTTCAGGTACTTGGTGACTTCCTTTAGGTGAAATCCAAATGGTGTGCCTTCATCCGGTTGAGTGTACTTAATCTTCGCGTTCGTCATCCTAAAAGAGTAGAAAAGATGAGGAGTTAGAAAATGAGAAGAGAATGGTGATCTATGGCTTTAACTTAGTGGTCGTGTCCTACAGTCAGCGTGTGCTCTGATACCATCTCTGTAGCGACCCGACCCAAATGGATCAAGTATACTGTGCTCCGGTGTCATCCTTGGATCAGTAATGCTGACACCACACAGTACATCGAAGGATTTATAGCAGAGTGGCAATCACACACTTATTACATCGTTGTCTCAAAGAGAACTTATTACAATAAATATGGCTTAAGGCCATCTAATAACGATAACAGCGGAAGACTCGGAAGATAAATGGGTCCATTAACTCCAACGGCATCACTGAGTATAGAACCACGACCTAAAAGTACCTTACTTGTCGTCTGAAAAGTCTGCAACATGAGAAGTTGCAGCCCGAAAACGGGTCAGCACATGGAATATGCTGGCAATGTAACACATAGAGAGTAATGGAATGAAACAGCTATACTATATGCATATATGGCTGGTGGAAAGCTCTATGGTTACAGTTTTGCGTAAAGCCAGTTTTTCCCTACTGCATAGGAATAAATTTATTTAACTATTATGGTAGTTGTTAAACATCGAGAATGGTTGACTGCATTCCGATCCCAATTAAGTGAACAATTAAAACCCAACAACATTAATTAGAGTAACATGATGAGATTCACATGATATTCAAGTACTAGATACTCAAGTTGTCCATAACCGGGGGACACAGCTAATCATGATTAGTTTGTACACTTTGCAGAGGTTTGTGCACTTTTCCCCAGAAGACTCGATCGCCTCCGTTTGGTTTCTCGCACTACAGGGTGTTTGAGAAGACGGATGACCGAGACACAGTCTTTTAGAAGCGCTAGCACCTTACATGTGGGTAGACCGGTACACCTACTTTCCCCTACATCTGCTAGTCTACCCGTAAGAGTTCGCACGACTTAATCAACTCTGCCAGAGCCCATAATGGCTTGTGGCTGCACACGGAAGTTACTAGCATGAATGATCTTATGATCCCTTTGAGCCTGGGGGCGGTCCGAAATAAAAACAGGCAAGTCCTGATAGACATCAGGTGCCTCAATCCACCCAGATGTGTGTTTAAGTTGCCACCTTAGGTAAACCATTAAAATCAATAAATCACATCTGTCATGGATATCACTCACCCAATCCACGTCTACTAGCATAGCATGGCATAATAAGCAAACGTAGAAGTAACTCCCAAAGGTTTCATAATAATACAGGTAATAGGTACTACCTCATCTACTTCCCATCCCACAATTTAATTAGATCCTAATCATGCAATGTGAGAGGATTGATCTAATGCAATTAAAACATGGGTTGTAGAAAAGGTATGATCAAAGTGTTACCTGCCTTGCTGATGATCTGTGAGACCTAGGGTTTCGAAGTAACAAGCGGCGCAATCCGGGTGATCTATCGCAGACAAACAACAAGCACACAATAAGTACTCATCTAATGCACAGGTAAAACTCGAACAAGAGAACGAACCAGGAAGTTCAACTTAAGAACTCCGATTGCAAAGAAAGAACGAACCGAACAAAGAAACGGAAAACAAACGGCGGAAGAAAACAACTCGGTTCTAGCAGGTTGAAACTAGGTCAAATTTTATTGTGGCAAAAACTTGTTCAAGTTGATTAGTCAGAACGGCGGTTTTGAAACGAAACTCCAGGCGCTTGAATCACCTGATTCTGATAAACGAGCGAGAAGAAAGACTAGAACGAAGATCGGATCTGAGATCACGATCGCAGAATAAATCCGACAAAAAGAAAGAGACGAACGGTTAAATGAACGGACGTTCGTTAACCGGGAATAATCGGTGATCACGTTCGTTGAGACGAACGGTCCGAAAGAAGAACGAAAACCGATCTAGGGTTTTTGGAAAAGAAACCGAAAAGAAAAACCGAAAAGAAAACGAAAAAGAAACGGAACGGTTCTTTTAAGAAAAACCGAACTGGGGAAAAGAAAAAGAGGCGCGGCGCGGGGCTACCTCCGGCGAGGCGGAACTCCGGCGGCGGCGGGGCAAGGGCGGCGGCGGCGGCTAGGCGGCGGCGCTAGGGCGGCTTGGGCGCGGGTGGCGGCGCGGCTAGAGGCGGCGGCGGCTTGGGGAGGAGAGGGGGGGTGTTGGGTATTTATATAGGAGGGGGGGCTAGAGACTTGGGGAAGGGGGCAAGGGGAGGCGGTGGCGGCTGGAGTCCCGCTGGGACTCGGCCTGGCGGCGGGGCTGGCGGCTGGCGCACGCGGCTGGGCCGGCCTTGGCCCAGGCGGCTGGGCCTGCGTCCTTCTTTTTTTTAAACGGTTTCGCGCGCAGAAAAACAAAAGAAAAACTATCTAAACGAACTCCAAAAAATCTAAAGTAAATTTTCCCCGACTCCTAAAAATGAGCCGAACAAAATGAACTTTACTCCGGACCTAGAATGGAATTTTTGAAAACACGCATTTTCCCTATCCAAAAAAAACAAACAAAACTCCGGCAAAACCAAAATTTGATTTATTCATTAGATCTTCATTTTTCCTAACTTTGGGAAAGTCATATTATTCCCTCTCTCATTTTTTTTGATATTGGAAAAATAATTGAAGATGAAATAAGTAAATCAAATGATCCCCTTTTGAAAATTTGAGAAAACTCAAATATGAAAATAACAAAATCCCCAACTCTCTCGAGGGTCCTTGAGTTGTGCGAAATTTCTAGGATCGACCAAAATGCATGAAAATATGCTATGCATGATGATCTAATGTATAACATTCCAAATTAAAAATTTGGGATGTTACAGTAGGTGACTATAACTTGCAGTATCGGATCAAGAACACAAATATATTCATGAAAACATAATAGGTTCAGAACTAAAATCATGGCGCTCAGGCCCTAGTGATAAGCATTAGGCATAGCAAAGTCATAGCAACATCAATCTTAGAAGATAGTGGATACTAGGGATCAAACACTAAGAAAACTAACTCAATTACATGGTAAATCTCATCCAACCCATCACCGTCCAGCAAGCCTATGATGGAATTACTCACGCACGGTCGTGAGCATCATGCTATTGGTGATGGAGGATGGTTGATGATGACGATGGCGATAGATTCCCCTCCCCGGAGCCCAAAATGACTCCAGATCTGCCCTCCCGAGGAAGTACAGGGCTTGGTGGCGGCTCCGTATCGTAAAACGCGATGAATCCTTCTCTTTGATTTTTTTCTCCCCGAACGTGAATATAAGGAGTTGGAGTTGAGGTCGGTGGAGGTCCAGGGGGCCCACAAGGACAGAGGGCGTACCCTTGTGGCCAAGGTGTGGCCCCCCTTTGGTTGATTCTTTCGCCAATATTTTCTAATTCCAAAAATCATCTCCGTGAATTTTCAGGTCATTCCGAGAACTTTTATTTCTGCACAAAAATAACACCATGGCAATTCTGCTGAAAACAGCATCAGTCCGGGTTAGTTCCATTGAAATCATGCAAGTTAGAGTCCAAAACAAGGGCAAGAGGTTTGGAAAAGTAGATACGATGGAGACGTATCAACTCCCCCAAGATGACCCATTGCTTGTCCTCAAGCAATTGAGTTGACAAACTGAAAGTGATAAATAAAAACTTTTACAAACTCTATTTGATCTTGGTGTTGCAAATATGTAAAGCCAGCATTCAAATTTTCAGCAAATACTATGAACTAACCATATTCACAATAACATTTAGGTCTCACATTTACTCATCTCAATGGCATAATCAACTAGTGAGTAATAATAATAAATCTAGAATAACAACACTTTCTCAAAACAATCATGATATGATATAACAAAATGGTATCTCGCTAGCCCTTTCTGAGACCGCAAAACATAGATGCAGAGCACCCCTGAAGATCAAGGACTAACAATAAAAGAGATCCAGTGACAGTCATACTCAATATCAATTAACAACAAAGCTTACAAATGAGAGTGGTGCTCTCTAACTGGTGCTTTTTATAAGAGGACGATGACTCAGCAATAAAACTAAATAGATAGGCCCTTCGCAGAGGGAAGCAGGGATTTGCAGAGGTGCTAGAGCTCGAGTTTTGAAATAGAGATAAATAATATTTTGAACGGTATGCTTTCATTGTCAACATAACAACCAAGAGATCTTGGTATCTTCCATACTAGATACATTATAGGCGGTTCCCAAACAGAATGCTAAAGTTTATACCCCCCATCATCAACAAGCACATTCCATAGCTGGTCTGAAACAACGGGTACCGTCCAACAAACAATAGTCATAGGGGAGTTTTTTTGCAATTATTTTGATTTGATTTGAGCATGGGACTGGGCATCCCGGTTACCAGCCATTTTCTCGTGAATGATGAGCGGAGTCCACTCATCGTGAGAATAACCCACCTAGCATGGAAGATATTGACAGCCCTAGTTGGTACATGAGTGACTCGGGCATACAAAACAGATTATGATTTGAAGGTTTAGAGTTTGGCACATGCAAATTTACTTGGAATGGCAGGTAAATACCGCATATAGGAAGGTATGGTGGACTCATATGGAACAACTTTGGGGCTTATGGAAGTGGATGCACAACCCGTATTCCCGCTTAGTACAAGTGAAGGCTAGAAAAGGCTGGGGAGCGACCAACTAGAGAGCGACAACTGTTATAAACATGCATTGAGATTAACCAACACTGAATGCAAGCATGAGTAGGATATAAATCACCATGGACATAAATATCATGGAGGCTATGCTAATTTTGTTTCAACTACATGCGTGGACATGTGCCGAGTCAAGCCACTCGAATCATTCAAAGGAGGATACCATCCTATCATACCACATCACAACCACTTTAATAGCATGTTGGCATGCAAGGTAAACCATTATAAACTCCTAGCTAATTAAGCATGTCATGAGTAACTATAATCTCTAATTGTCATTGCAAACATGTTTCATTCATAATAGGTTGAATCAGGAACGATGAACTAATCATATTTACAAAAACAAGATAGGTCGAGTTCATACCAGATTTTCCTCATCTCATTCATTTCATCATATATCGTCATTATTGCCTTTCACTTGCACGACCGAATGGTGTGGATAATAATAATAGTGCATGTGCACCGGACTAAGCTGGATCTGCAAACATTTATTCAAAGGAGAAGACAAGGTAATATGGCCTCTTTGTTAGATCAACAATAATGCATATGAGAGCCACTCAATATTTTCATCGTTGTCTTCTCCTCTCCACCCCCAAAGAAAAGAAAAGAAATTCAAAGAAACACACTGAAATGTTTTTGGATTTTTTGTTTTTCTGAAGGAAGTGAAACAAGAACGAGAAAAACTATTTACACGGGAAACCTCCCAACAAGCAAAAGAAGAATGAGAAATCTTTTTGGGTTTTCTTTTAATACTAGTACTAAGCATGCATAGAAAGGAAATAAACTACAACTATTTTTTTGGTTTTTCTCAAGGTTTTTCAAACACACAAGAAGAAAGCGAGAAAAATAAATAAACTAACATGGATAATAAAATGAAAAAGTATGAACACTGGCAACTGGAATGAATGTGTGAACATGAATATAATGTCGATGAGAAATACGTACTCCCCCAAGCTTAGTCTTTTGGCCTAAGTTGGTCTACGCCCATGAATCAAAGTAGCCCTCTCCGGTGTACTGAGGAGAATCCTGGGGGTTCCACTGGTTAGCGAGCTCTTGTGGATCCACTGATAAATAGACTCCTGATATGGAACAAGTGATGGCTCCGGCTCAGGAGCTAGGGATCGCGTCCCCTCCCAGTATGCATGAATGTCCGCGGGCAAAACCAAGTACGTACCTGAATGAATATCGAACAAAATGACGCAGGCAAGGTAATAATCTGACAAGTATCCTCACTAAATATCAAGTTATAAATGAGTCTCTTTTCCTCATCATAGCGAATAAACTTATGTGCTACCTTGCTGTCATAATCTAAATATATAGTGGGTAGCAATCACTACAAAAAAAAGACACATCCGTGACATTTTGGGCCGAACAAATTTTTTTTGTCATACATATGACACTTCTATGACGATAATTGTGACAAAACCCAGTATCATCATAGATGTGGTGGGCTCCTACTTCTATGACAAAAAATCAAGAAAGAAAATGGGCTTTTTGTCCTGGGCGGGCCGGAGACGCAGCTGCATGACATTCTTTGGGCCATCCATGACGGAAAAAACCATGGTAGAAGCGATGGGGAGGAAAATTTCGGGGAGTTCCCGGTTACGGTGGGAGGTCGGGGGCCAAGCGATGCGTGTTTCTCTCGTACACGTACGCGCGTGTGTGCGGGGTGTTGGCTCTAACTGAACCCGAGCGAGGCATTGGGCTCTAACTGAACCCAAGCGATTGCACTACAGGCTACGTGTTACTGAACCCGAGCGATCGATCGATGGCTGTTAACTGAACACGATCGAGCGATTCCTTTGCTACTGCTGCTAACTGAAGCCGATCGATGGGATGAACAGTGAGCGGGGGGGGGGGGGGGGGGGGGGGGGGGGGGGGGGGGGGGGGGGGGGGGGTTGGATGAACAGTGAGCGGTGGCGTTGCCTCTGGATGAACAGGACCCCGTGGTGTGGTGGAGGGCTGGATGAACAGTAGACGATGGAGGGGTGCCCGTGGAGGGGTGATGAACAAGACCCCGTGGTGTGGAGGGTTGGATGAACAGTAGACGGTGGAGGGGTGGTTGAACAGGACCCCGTGGTGTGGAGGGCTGGATGAACAGTAGACGGTGGAGGGGTGCCCATGGAGGGGTGGTTGAACAGGACCCCGTGGTGTGGAGGGCTGGATGAACAGTAGACGGTGGAGGGGTGGTTGAACAGTAGCCGGTGGAGTAGTGCGCGGTGGAGGCTGGATGAACAGGAGCCCATGGAGGCTGGATGAACAGGAGCCCGTGGAGGCTGGAGGAGGTCGACGGTGGATGTGAACAATATCCCGTGGAGTCCCGTTTTCCGGTACGCCACACCCCTCCGGATGAACATGACCCCCGTTTTGACCGTAGCGCTCCAACACAAGTCCGTTTCCTCCGTTTTGTGGTACGCCACACCCCTCCCGATGAATAGGACCCCCGTTTCGACCGTAGGAGGTCTGTTTCCTCCGTTTTGCGGTACGCCACACCCCTCCCGATGAACAGGATCCCGTTTCGAACGTGGCCGGTCGAACACAAGGCCGTTTCCTCCGTTCTGCGGTACGCCAGGCCTCGTTTCCATCGCCTGTTCCGTCCAAGCCCTCCCGATGAACACGACGCATTCCGTTGCCTCCCCATGAATACGACGCATTCCGTTGCCTCTCCATGAACACGACGACGACGCTGTTTCTCCGTTCCGACCCAGCCATGTACACGAGCCCTTGCCGTACGTATGCGCGAGTAGGCGTTCGAGACCCCGCCCGTATGTACACATACGTGGCCGTATTTTCTTTCTTGCACCCTGGCCGCTGTACGTATGTGTAAATGCTATGTGCGCACCTCTACTACGACACGTGCGCGCCTCTACTATGACACGTGCACGACTCTACATTGACCAGGTACGTACACGTTCGCGACCAGAATGACAACGCTACATACGCTTCGACCAGGTGGGTCCCAACTGTCAGGAACTTCCTTGACTGCGAATATGTAGTTGGTCGGTCCCAGCAGTCAGGGGGCGAATCGTTTTTTTGCCTGGACGCAGTTCCTTGCGTGCGAAGATGTAGCCGGTGGGTCCTAGCAGTTAGGGGGAAACGTTTTTTTTCGCGAAATACAGTGGCCCATTCGGTGGGTCCCAGCTGTCAGGTGGAGGATCATTATTTTCCGCGTAATAAGGAGGCACTTCCTTGCTGCGGCCGTGGACCCAGCTGCCAGCCTCTCCACGTACAGTCCACGTCTGATGGAAATCGTTCCTTGACCACGTTGACCACGCCGCACCGAGAGCACTAGGGCGGTGGACGACGGCGAGGCCTAGAAAGGGGACGACACGGAGGCAGGGAAGACTCGGCAGTTGTTTCCCATGCGGAGGGGAGTACGACTGTACGAGGGTTTACTGGTTCGTCTGCCGTCGCCGGAGAATAACAGCAGGTGTGGATGAGTAGAGGGATGGCTAGGCCAACGATGGGAGTACGGTCGAGCGGTGAGGCCTGCGCGGCAGCACAGCCGGCAGCGAGGAGGAGGGAGCAGGCAGTCCCGCCGGCGCTTGTCTGAGCGGCTGGAGCAAGAAGAGCAGAGATTGAAGAAGCACGACGGCCGTTGGATGGACATCCAACAGTTAGTGCTTGTGCGTCAACCTTTTTTAGGAAAGCCTCAAATCTGTGGAAAACAGCATACAACACATCTGCCATTATTTCTAATAATTTACAACCCATTTGCTAATTCTTAAGGTTTTTTGGAGCCCATATTCTTTTTGTTAGCATTACAGCCCATATTGTGGCAATAGTTAAAAAATTATATGAAATTTTGCATATTTCAGTGCGGTCCGAACTGTTTTTAATCCCGAAATTTCGACTCACATTCAAACTGATTTTAAAAATAAATGTATATCAATATAAAATCCAACAATTTCTCCACGCATAAAAATTAATGTAATTTAAAATCTTGAAATGAAAAAATATATTTGAAACTAATTGTCGGTTTGATGTGTTTTAAAAATGTACAATCCGAATGAAAGCTCTCCTCGTCTTGAAAGATTTGCAGCCCAACAGGCCAGACAAAGCGACTTACTTGACAATCACAAAAAAACTGGGCTTTGGCCGTGGACCCAGCTGTCAGCCTCTCCACGTACAGTACTCTTCCGATGGAAGTCGTTCCTTGACCATGTTGACCACACCGCGCGGAGAGCACCACGGCGGTGGACGACGGCGAGGCCTAGGAAGGGGACGACGCGGCAGTGGAAGCCCGCTCGGAGAGGACTACGAGGGTTCACTGGTTCAGCTGCGGTGTGAGGCTGCCGTCACCGCAGGGCCTGGCCAGCGGTGGGAATAGTAGGGGGAGGTGAGGCCTCTGCGGCAGCACAGCCGGCCACGGGAGCCAGGAGCATGCGACATGACCGGCGTTGCTTTGGGCGGCTGGAGCAAGAACACCAGAGGTTGAAGAAGCACTACGGCCGTTGGATGGACATCATACGGTCACTAGAGCTAGAATCGTTCATATTGACTAAGTTGACAAAGCCCTTCGTCCCCGTCAACTTAGTAGGCTCACAAGTCAGCCTCCCAGCAAGGTGGGTCCCAGCTAACCGGGGGAGTATTCATTTTTTGTGCGTAATAAGGAGGCACTTCCGGTGGGTCCAAGCTGACGGCGGGGGGAATGTTTTTTTTTGCAAAATACGGTGGCCCGTCCGGTGGGTCCCAGCAGTCAGGGGGAAACGATTTTTTTAGCAAAATACTGGTGGCCCGTCGAGTGGGTCCCCGCTGTCAGGTGGAGAAATAATTATTTTCCACGTAATAAGGAGGCACTACCTTGCGGCTGCCGTGGACCCAGCTGTTAGCCTCTCCATGTACAGTACTCTTCCGATGGAAGTCGGTCGTTGACCACGTTGACCATGCCGCGCCGAGAGCACCAGGGCGGTGGACGACGGCGAGGACTAGGAAGGGGACGACTCGGAGCCGGGGAAGCAGCAGCGGATGCCCACGCGAAGAGGAGTATGAGGGTTCACTGGTTTGGCTACGGTGTGAGGCTGCTGTCGCTGCAGAATAACAGGGGGTGTGGGTGAGTAGAGGGATGGCCTGGCCAGCGGTGGGAGTAGTAGGGGGCGGTGAGGCCTCCGCGGCATCACAGCCGGCCACGGGAGGCAGGAGCACACGGCACGACCGGCGCTGGTTTGGGCGGCTGGAGCAAGAAGACCAGAGGTTGAAGAAGCACTACGGCCGTTGGATGAACATCGTACGGTAATAGGAGTTAGAATGATTCATGTTGACTAAGTTGACAAAGCCCTTCGTCCCCGTCAACTTGGTAGGCCCACAAGTCAGCCTCCATTATGCTGGTTTCCAGCTGGCAGGGGGAATATTCATTTTTTTGTACGTAATAAGGAGGCACTTCCTTGCGTGCGAAGATAGCTGGTGGGTCCGACATGTCAGCGGGTGGCACTTTTTTTCATGAAATACAGAGGCCCTTCGGTGGGTCCCAGATGTCAGGTGGAGGAATCATTATTTTGCGTGTAATAAGGAGGCATTTCCTTGTGTGCGGCCGTGGACCTAGTTGTCAGCCTCTCCACGCACAGTCTACTTCCGATGGTGTCGTTCGTTGACCACGTTGACCACGCCGTGCCGAGCGCATCCAAGGTGGTGGACGACGGCGAGGCCCCGGACAGCAACGAGCCAGAGATGGGAAGACGCGGGAGTAGAGTCGCAGACAGAGAGGTGTACGAGTGTTAAGTGCTTGTAGTGTGGTTCGACAGTCGGTGGAGAAGAACAGGAGGTGTGGAGGGGTGGAGGGATGGCCTGGCCGACGGTGGTGTAGCGCTTCATAGCGAAGCGTGCTAAGCAGAGCTGCTAGCAGCAGGAGGCGGGAGGTGGTCCTGGCGGTGCTGGAGGAAGAAGACGAGAGATTGAAGATGGATGCCGGTCGTTGGATGTAAATCCAACGGCTAACATGTCAGAATCATTTGTTGACTAAATTGACAACGACTTGCATTGGCTTCGACCTATTGGCCCACATTTCAGCCTCCAAAAATGTGGCACGTATTCAACCCATTTTTTCAGAATTTACAGTCTTTTTTGCGCGGTAGAATTTACAGTCAACTTGATCTTTTTTTTGAATTACAGCCATTAGCTAGGCTGGGTGAAGAAATAATGTAGCGTCCATGCGGCCCGTTTATTTTATTTCCTAAAAAATTACAGCCCATTTGCACTTTCTCGAAATACATGATTTTGCTGGGCTGATTCTAATTATAATGTTGGGTTGGGCCAGCAATGTTATCAAAAAATAAAAAGGGGCTGAGCATTTTGTTATAAATATATTTAAATAATAAGTGATATTATTACATTCGTCCTTAAATCTTACCAAGCTTTTGTACACAATCACTAGGATTTTCGTGCCAAAACAATCCAGGATTTTATTTGTTAAGAAAATTATTTTTATAAGTTAATAAGATGTGGGATATTGTTTTCTTACATATGTAAGTATCTGTTAAATATATGATGACAATAAAAATAATATATAATAACATATAAAATAATTTTTTTAAACAGGGAGCATCTCCCCGGTTCCATTGCTGAGAACGAAACCACAACATATTCTGATACAGCAGCTCAAAGAGCAGTTCAAAAGCAAAGGTCAAAAAGCTACAAACTAGGGGGGTGGGTGAACAAGTTCTCTGAATAACACAAATCACCCGAGCGGTGCCAAAGGTAGAGCGGATAGAGCACTCAAATGACACAAGGAGGGTCCAGCGAAGCCTTCATGGTCTTCAGCCGAGGGGCCGCGTCAGCCTGCAGCGACCAGTAAGCAAGCGGAGACACCAGGCTGGAAGGCGTAGCATGGTGGATATCCCTCTTTTTTGGCGCCAGGTGCCCATCATCTTCATCAGAGATCTTGAGACGAGCCCACGGGTCCAGCCCCAGAGCAGGTCGAGCCTTGTTCAGCCACAAGTGATCGCCAACGGTTTCTGGAGGGATCTTGTTAGGGTTTCCACGAAGCTCATCAACTTGTCCTTGTCCGATCCGGAGGAGAGAATCGCCCAGTTCATCACCATGTTCCTGATCAACCTCAAGACCTGCGGAATGGAAATCCAGGAGGTGTTACTGAAAATCATAGCATTTCTATATTTCCAGAGGCACCAAAGGACAGCTGAGCTAACAGTGTTTAAAACTGAGCACTTTTTGGTAGCAATCCAGAATGTGGCGACAGATTCGAAGGATGAGCCAATCTGACTAGAGAAATATTCCTCAATGTGGGCCCAGAGATGTTTAGCAACTATACATTAAAAAATAGGTGAGAACAAGACTCTTGTTCCAAGCAGTAAACACAATCAAGGGGTTTGATGATGTGTCTCTTCCTAAGGTTATCCCTAGTCATCAATTTTTTTGGAGAGAAGCCAGAGAAATACATGAATTTTAGGGGGAACTCTCAATTTCCAGACAGTAGGGATAAACACGGGTTGAACCCCTCTAAAGTTGATAACATGATAGAGAGAGCTGGAGGAACACTTCCCCTTATTTTCCAGCTGCCAAATCAGGGCATCCGGCTCAGCAGTAAAGGTAATGCTTTTGGCAATTTCCTCCAACTGGAACCATTGTTCCATGAGACTATCACTAAAGTTCCTTCTAAAAGAGAGTTTTAGGCATTGACCGTCCCAAACTTCATTGACACTTTTGTTAAGCTCATTACGGACAGAGTAAATAGGCCAAAATTGGACTGCTAGGGGGGATGTGCCAAACCAAGTATCTTCCCAGAACCTGGTTCTGCTCCCATCCCCTATGTTCCATCTGTAGCCAAATTTCACAGCATGCATAATAGATTTTAATCCTTTCCAGAATCTAGAGGTCTTAGGGTTGGAGGAAGGGACAAAAATATTAGGTTTATTTCCTAGGTATTTATGGGTAATAAGAAGCTTCCAGGGTTTCAGGTCTTCCTCGTAGAATCTTTTAATCCAAGACCCTAGAAGACATATGTTAATTTCTTGGAGGTTAGGTATGCCTAGGCCTCCAAAATCTTTTTTCATAAAGACTAGGGCCCAATTAGCAAGGTGTAGCTTCCTATTTCCCTCAAAATCATTCCACAAGCAATGAGACATCTGAGAATTAATGAGGTTCACTGCCCATTTAGGGAACTTGAAGAAGGAGAGGAGATACATTGGAATGCTAGCCAAACAAGCTTGTATGAGGATCAATCTACCTCTGTAAGAGAGAAGTTTGCCCCTCCATCCAGCAATCCTTTTAATGATTTTATCCATAAGGAGTTGGATATCCTCTCTCCTCAGTTTATCATAGTGGATAGGGATACCTAGGTACTTAATGGGGAAGTTACCTTTATTACAGACTAGAATAGAGAGGAAGTCAGCTAACTCCTGATCATCCATGTTGATAGGGATGAGTTCACTTTTAGAGTAGTTGATTCTCATGCCTGAGACTTGTTTAAACCAGGTTAGAACAGTTTTCAGATTGCTAGCATGTGTGGAGTCATTGTCTAAGAAAAAGATGGTATCATCTGCATATTGAAGGCAGATGATGCCATCAGGGCAGACCTCAGGACAGAGCCCTGCAATCAGACTATGATCTGCAGCTTTGCTCAGCATTTTAGTAAGAATGTCCACTACTAAATTAAACAAAAGCGAGGAGATGGGTCACCTTGCCTAAGGCCTTTACCAGCAAGGAAAAAATCACTATCACAGTTATTTAACTTGACCCCAACAGACCCCCCATGAGTAAGTTGCTGGACCCAACTCTCCTCTATGAAAGGCTTGGAAAAGATCTAAGAGATCATTTTTCACCAAGTCCCAAAAATGCTGGTAAAACAAGAAGGGAATCCCATCAGGACCAGGAGCCCCATCAGGATAAGAGCTAAAAATGGCTTCCTTCACCTCTGTCTCTGGAAAAGGGGCTTCTAGCAGCTCATTTTCAGTAGGAGAGACTTTTTCAAAAGCAGAGAAAAAATTGTTTTGTAGAGAGAACACAGAAGGGTTTTCTTTCTTAAACAAGTCTTTGTAGAAGTCACTAGCCACTTTCAGCATCTCATCTACCTCAGTAATAGGGCCATTAGGGCCAACAAGGGAGTG
Organism: Triticum urartu; assembly: GCF_003073215.2. Lineage (NCBI taxonomy): Eukaryota > Viridiplantae > Streptophyta > Magnoliopsida > Poales > Poaceae > Triticum > Triticum urartu. The sequence continues at coordinate 392,993,129 of NC_053027.1, read as the reverse complement.
AATGAGGGTTTTCCTCCCCCTCTGGTTAGCTACTGGAAGTAAGCAGTATTTCTATCACCCTCTTTAATGTTCCTATCTCTAGACCTTTGTTTGGCTTTGAATTCTTATTGAAGCCAAATTTTCTTGAGCTCTCCATGGACAAAGTTTAATCTATTAGTCTCAGCCTCAGAGAGGTCAGTGGTTTCTACCTTAATACCTAGAGAATCAAACTCAAGGAGGAGAAGCCTTTTGTATCTTCTAAGATTAGCTTCCTCATTGGAGTTCCACCCTTTGGTAGTTCTTCTAAATCTCCTGATTTTGATCCGCCAATTTTCTAGGGGGCAGCTGCTCCCAGTAGGCTCATTCCAGATTTTCCTGACTAGCTCAGTAAAATCTTCTCTAAGCAAGCACCACTTTTCAAATTTAAAACTATTGCTCTTTGGAGTTTGGTCAAGACCAGAGTCCCAGAGCAAAGGAGTGTGGTCACTACCACATCTCGGCAGAGCTCTACAACTAGAAAGGGGAAAAAACTATCTAATTCTGTGTCACAGAAAATTTTGTCAAGGGTGGACATAATCCTGGAGCAGCACTTCCAACATATCTAGCAGAACTGTGGGTTTTCCTTCTGACAGGGCAATTCTCAACTTTATGGGTAACCATTTTGCAGATAAAACAACTCTTGGGCTTGACACATTTATCCAAATGATGCCCTGGTTCCCCACAGTTGTAGCAGATCACCTCAGAGTATTCCATAAGGCCCGAAGCAGGGGCAGGAGCAGTTTTCTGGATGTCCTATCTCTTCTTTTGTTGATTCTTGCCTTGAGATTTCCCACTGATCTGAGAGTCAGAACCACCAGCAGATATATCTTGGGCAATTACAGGAGCCTGCCTAGATTGTGCCTCCATTTGGGGCAGAGGTGGGCCGTACCACTGCCCAACCGTCGCTCCCCCAATGTGATAGGGGAAATTCATCGGAGTTCCTGGTTCCTTCTCATCCTCCAGCCAGATGTTGTCTCTCAGTAAGCAGAAATAACCACCAGACAACTCAATTGAAGCAGATTGCAAGCCTAATTTCAATCTTCTGCAAGTTCGGGGGAGAGGTAAGGTAGGGGATCCACCTGCTCCGGCTCTAGTGGCGTGCTGGTGGGCAGGAGTCCTGTCAAGCATTCCCATCTCGCAGCATGGCGTGGATCTCCTGAATTCACTTCTCCTTTCGCCCATCGAACGAATGCAATCGGCGGCTCACTGGGGCGGGGCATCCTGTGCTTCTCCGAGAAATCTCCTTCGAAGTAGATCCGCAGGGCTAGATTCAGCAGCTCCCAATCCACATGATCCTTGCACATCCGAGCATACCTGTGCGAGTGAGAGAACGAATTCGGTCCCTCCTTGGCTTCCCGATATGTCTCCGTCGTATCTATAATTTTTGATTGTTCCATGCTAATATTATTCAACTTTCATATACTTTTTGGCAACTTTTTATATTATTTTTGGGACTAACATATTGATCCAGTGCCTAGTGTCAGTTCTTGTCTGTTGCATGTTTTTGGTTTTGCAGAATATCCATATCAAACGGAGTCCAAACGGGATAAAACGGACGGAGCTTATTTTTGGAAAATATGGAATATTCGGAAGGAAAATCAACGCGAACCAGTGCCCGAGGTGGTCACGAGGCAGGGGCGCCCCCCTTAAGGCGCACCCCTACCCTCGTGAGCCCACCGTAAGGCGGTTGACGCTCTTCTTTTGCCGCAAGAAAGCTAATATTCGGAAAAAATATCACGGCGAAGGTTTCAGGCCAATCGAAGTTATGGATCTCTATATATATATATGAAACGGTGAAACAGAGCCAGGAGAGAACGCAGAACCAGAGAGAGACAGAGAGATAGATCCAATCTCGGAGGGGCTCTCGTCCCTCCCACGCCATGGGAGCGAAGGACCAGAAGGGAAACCCTTCTCCCATCTTGGGAGGAGGTCAAGGAAGAAGAAGAAGAAGAAGAAGAAGAAGAAGAAGGGGGCCCTCTCCCCCTTGCTTCCGGTGGCGCCGGAGCGCTGCCGGGGACATCACCATCACCGCAATCTTCACCAACAACTTCACCGCCATCATCACCAACTCTTCCCCCCCTCTATGCAGCGGTGTAACCTCTGTCTTACCCGCTGTAATCTCTACTTAAACATGGTTCTCAACGCTATATATTATTTCCCAATGATGTATGGCTATCCTATGATGTTTGAGTAGATCTGTTTTGTCCTAATGGCTATTTGATGATCAAGATTGGTTTGAGTTGCATGTTTTATTATTGGTGCTGTCCTATGGTGCTCTCCGTGTCGCGCAAGCGTGAGGGATTCCCGCTGTAGAGTTTGCAATATGCTTGTGATTTGCTTATGGTGGGTGGCGTGAGTGACAGAAGCACATGCCCGAGTAAGTAGGTTGTTTGCGTATGGGATAAAGGGGACTTGATACTTTAATGCTATGGTTGGGTTTTACCTTAATGAATCTTTAGTAGTTGCGGATGCTTGCTAGAGTTCCAATCATAAGTGCATATGATCCAAGTAGAGAAAGTATGTTAGCTTATGCCTCTCCCTCAAATAAAATTGCAATAATGATTACCGATCTAGTTATCGATTGCCTAGGGACAAATAACTTTCTTGTTGACAAAAGCTCTCTACTAAAACTAATTTAGTTGTGTCTTTATCTAAACAGAACCTAGCTTTTATTTTCGTATTCTTTACTTTCTTGGAAGCTTACCCAAAAACACCTACAAAGTACTTCTAGTTTCATACTTGTTCTAGGTAAAGCGAACATCAAGCGTGCATAGAGTTGTATCGGTGGTCGATAGAACTTGAGGGAATATTTGTTCTACCTTTAGCTCCTCGTTGGGTTTGACACTCTTACTTATCGAAAACTGTTCCGATCTCCTATACTTGTGGGTTATCACTTCCTCCCTCGCAGCTTCCTCCTCTGCTTCCCTCCATTCGCGCGTGCACTGGGTCCAGGAGAGAGCGTCGTCGCGGATCCGCATCGCCCGCTCCCTCCATCTCCTCCCTCGAGTCTCCTGCAGCACCGCCGGTGCGACGGAGTCGAGCAGCTGGAGCATCCGCGGGAAGGCTTTGTAGACATGTGGGAGACGCATCTTGTACATCTGCCTGTCTTCCAGCCATTCCCCCATGGATATGGCCGGTGACTCCATGGGGCGCGCGAGCGGACTTGCTGAGGGGAGCAGGCGTGCCCGGAGTCAGGAGGCGGGGGGTGGCGGCGAGATCTATGGCGGCGGCGAGGTTGGAGGTAGTGGAGAGGGCGGCGGCGAGGGTGGAGGTGGTGGCGGGGGCGAAGGGGATCGCGAGAGCGGTCATCTATTTGCCAATTTTGTGAACTAAAAAGTCAACATATAAAATAATTTAAATATATATAATATAGTTAGAAGGGAAACATAAGTTGGACCTGGCATTCCTATTCTTATATAGAAAAATAGAACAAACCTCTGCGTTTTCTTCAAAAAAATACATAAATTGGGCTGCCAAAACTAAAACCTCGGATGGGAGGTCCATAGGCCGGTCGATACATGATGGTATCGACCGGCCTATGGACCTCCCATCCGAGGACGTGGGCTGCGCATGTTAAAAATGAAAGCCTAGATGGGGCAGCCCAAAACCACGTCCAACACTTGCCAAAACTTCGTCCCTCGTTTTCTCCGTGTTTTGCACACTCGACATTGTGTGGGCATTTTGACTGTGCATCATATGAAGATGTGCTATGCATGAATGTTGATCAGCATGATGTTAACTGGCTGGTAGTTCCATTTTCGACCATGAATAAAACTTCCAACATGATGTTAACCCTGTTTGAAAAGGCCGTGTTAATATAAATGCTCTTCCTCTGAAAGTTGCAGTATCTTATCTAAAACTGAACTTGCAGTTTCTTATCTGAAACTTGCAGTTTCTTCTCTGAGAATCACATTGTCTGCACTTTTATACTCCTATGAAACCACATTTTTTGAAGTGCTAAAAATAGATATCTAGAATTCATAAAATACTTCATATGCTCAATACTGCAAATCCGAAATTCAAAAGACATTCATATCTGAAAGTACTCTCAAAATACACAACACAAAACACAATTCACAACCTGCAAATACTGACAACCCTAAGCTCCTCCTGACAATTCACAACCTGCCCGACTATTGGGCTGGGGGGCAGCCCCCTCCTATTCCTCGGCGGCAGACAGCCACCCCGTGAGATGATGTGAACGGCGAGGGAGACGATGGAGGGGAAGCATCGTCAGGCCAACTGCTTTTCTCCTCTTGCAGTTGGGTTCGATCGATGAAGACTCCACCGGCTCGCTCTGGCAGGACACCCTCACAAACGGCACCCTGTAGATGCTCGATCCTTCAATCTCTGGTGGATGCTCCATCTGGGATCAATACTCCCACCACCGCTCCCTCACGATCAGATTTGGTGAATCTGTTTGCTCCATGGCCCAGAGGAGCAGCTCTATGTACTCCGGCATGACTCCCTCCGGGAGTATCGCCGCCTTTTTGCTCTGTTGCAGATATTTGGTCATGGATGTCGCCGTTGCTGCTAGTTGGTCCTTGTTGTTAAACCAAGACTGTATCTCCAACATCCTAGCTAGCTTCACAGGGTCGCCGTCTGCGATCCTCACGTATCGGTTGTACTCCTTCATCGATCTACTTCTCCACAGCACCTTCACTCGCCGGCGGTGGTTTTTGAATGGAAGAGGAGAGGAGCAGCGCTGGTTTTGGATTAGAACGGGAGAGGAGCGACGCTGGTTTTGGACTAGAACTGGAGAGGAGGGGCGGTGATTTTGAAATGGAAGAGGAGAGGAGCGGCGCTGCATTTAGATTGGAACAGGAGAGGAGCGGCGGTGGTTTAAGAGGAGAAGAGCGGAAGAGCGGCGCTGGTCTTGGAAGTATTTTTTTTGTTCTTTCGCGTATTTTGGGTCAAAGTTTGACCACGTACTGTATTTGACAAGCAAAATGTGAATGCATGTCACCAAAAATTGTATCGTTTGGTTCGTATCTGAATGTACTTTCAAATTATACTCCCTCCATTTTTGTATACAAGGCCACAAACTCATATTACAGGTACCAAGGTAAAAATCAATGCTATGTTTAAGTCAATGTTGCAAGCTAGCTTGTCACCTTGATTGTCATGTTAATTAATGTGGTTTTTCTCTCCCAAGCACAACAAGCCAACCCTCTTACTCCTCATTGGTTGATTAATGTTGAGAATGCAAGCTAACCTTCTCACTCCCGCATGCACACAAGGGATATTAATGTCCTCGGGTGCTAGTATGAGGCAAACGCCATCAATTTTGCCTCGATTAATGTTAGTGGCCTTGTATAGTTGCAAATTGTAATTTTGATAGTGGCCTTGTATACAACGTATAACATATATTTTATGTGCGAAAATCATGGTCAATTATGACCCGGAATAAAAGGGAGACTAGTTAATGTGGGGTCGCTTTCTTAATTGAAGGGTAAATTGATTTTGATTTTGATCCAGTCAGAGCGCGCCGGCCCTCTCGTCCAATCCTAAATCGCTGCCGCACGCTCCTCTCCCTCTTCTCCAATGCAAAACCACCTCCTCTCCTCTCCATCATCTACATTCCAAAACCACCGTCTCGCCTCTCCCTCTTCTCTATTGCAAGACCACCATCTCTCCTCCGTTTTCTAGACGCTTTGCTCCATGGCGCGGGCGCAATCCATGGATACAAAATTAGTATACTGTATACTATTTAAAAGTCGAGGGCGGGGCTTTTCCTGCGCGGTAGGCGGCGGGGAAGTTCTGCCTAGTCGGTTCAACAGAGACGCGAGAAGACGAGGGAGTAGGCTGCTGCAAACGTAGGAGTGTGTGATTTGACAATGAGTTACTGCTGGACAGGTGGGGCCCCATGATTTGACTTGCCATTATCATTTTAACTGCGGCGCTACGACCGGCGTGAGTCTCCCAGATTCCTGACCACCTCCATACAAGTGCCTCTCCCAATGCTCCACCATGTAGTAGAGGCTAGCTCTTGCATGAGAGCCCACTTCTCCACTTTTTCCTTGCCTCTCTTTACTCCACATATGCAAAAATGCCATGTAAAGTGCACTATTGTACTTACTTTTACTTGCTCCTACAGGTGCTTAAGCTTGCCACATAAGCATAAAGTCTGATGTGGCAAGTTAATCAAGAAGAGAGAGACTAGTTTGGTGACCCAAGGAAGAAACGGTGATAAGCGCGTGTACCTAGGTGAAAAGACAATTTTGAGTCTATAGCTAATTAAATGAAGCAAACTTAGCAACACCATTTCATTGGAAGAGGTCACTCCTTGGCAAATGCATTAAATACACGCTCTTAGCACCGTTTCTTCCTTGAGTACGAAGAAAGAGATAGAGAGGAGTAAAAAAATACACTTATAGCCAACCTTGTTGTAGTATGAGTGACTAAGTGATGACTATGTATGACATGCCAACATCAGATAGCCTAACGCACCATGTTAAATCTCCAAGGGTGCGACCGCGCGAGCGACGCGACGGTCGTGGTAGGCGCGACCATGATACGGGCTGCTGGCAGCCCTTGGATCTGAGATCAAACGGTCGCATGCTAAGTTGCTGAAAATTTGTAGAATAACCCTCCAGGATAGGATATTCACCCATAGGTCTAGAATCACGCCATGCAACCGTTCGATCTCAGATCCAAGGGCTCTCGGAAGCCCGTATCATGGGAGAATGGAAAGCCACTACCCTGCCGTTCGCACGCTGGCAGTTCGCCCCTACTCGTCCCCGCACGTCCTTCAATACTACGGCGGTTCGCTCCTAGTCGTCCCGTCCATTCACATTACGGCAGTTCCACTAATCCTAACCCTCCTCCCAAATCCATGGCATCCCAAATCTCCATGATCGGCGGTGAGTACAAGGTTAGAACCATCACCGGCGATGAGTTTGACGTCATCTACACCCGTTCTTCCGCGACGGTGAAAGGATGCCTTTCTCGCTTCAGACGCATGTTCGAAGACTCAGATGATGAGTGGGTCGCTGGGCTAGGTGTTGAGTACACCAGAGTCCTGGGACGAGAGAAGGATCTAAAGGACAAAGAGAGGAAGAAGCCCGCTGTGATCCAGGTTTGCGTGCATGACTTATGCTTGGTCTACCACATATGCCATGCCGACGTTGAGTGCCAGGATTTTAAGGACTTCCTCGAGAGAAACCTAGTCAAATTCGTTACTGTAGACTTTGGTAACGACAAAGAAGTCCTGCATCGGATAGGCCTCATTGTAGGCAACACCTTCGACCTCCAGAAGAATCGGGTGGTGTCCTCTCGTCAGCCTTCAATGCTGACCCTGGCAGGAGGCATGGTTCATCCTTCGTACGGTAAATTGGAGAAACCTCATTACACGTTTCATCGTCATGCATGGCAGCGGAATTTACTAGATATAGACCACATCCACTACGCCGCAATGGATGGCTACCTTTGCTTCAATATCTACAAGGGTTGGATGAAGAGCAACAGCCAAGTGTGCGGTTCAAGCAAAGAAGTATCGGCCAAGAGGAACAGGGACAAGGACGAAGTCGAGGATGTGGACGAGGACTCCGAGTAAGGTGGCAGTGTCATTGCTCATGGTGGTTCTAATGCAGTGTCTACTGAAATAGTTGCAAAGTTTAATTTCAGGTGTGCTTAATTTAATTTGAGGGGTGTGTTGTGTTGAGCCCCCAGCAAAACTATGTTATGTTTCTTCTTGTTACTTTAACTCTTTAGTACGTACATACTAGTATTTCTTATATTTCATCTTTTAGTTGGTATAGTACTACCACTCGTTTCTTCACATTATATACGTACAATATATATGGCCAACATCATATAGCCAACAGTTTAGTTGTCAAAGAATTTCAGGGTGCTTAGTTTTGTCAAAGAATTCCAGGATGCTTAGCGGGTGCTTGGATCCAAGGGACTTATTTTAGTCTGACTAAAAATAGTATCTTTAAGAGGCTAAAGTTCCAAGCACCCCTGACTAAAGAGGGGCTAAAACTAATCTTGAGACTAAATTTTTTTAGTCAGGGGTACCCCTACTAAAATGTGGATTAGTCCTCTCTCTACTCATTTAACTCCTCTCCTTTAACACAGGCGAGTTCTGGATTGGAGGGTTTGGAGGATAATAAATGCTCATTAACTTGATTTTAGCCTTTTTAGTATTTGGATCCAAGCATGGGTGAGGCTAGCATGTTTTAGTCCCACTACTTTTAGTCATGGGACTAAAACGTATCCAAGCACCCTCTTAGTTTTATTTGAGGGGTGGGTTGTGCTGGACACCATTATTGTGACTAGCCTTTTTAATAGTACTATATGCATAATTTGGCGACAAGCGCTCTTTATATGTACCACCTTTTTTTAATTTCAAGTTTTGCTCCATGGCGCAATCCATCGAAACTACTGTTGTACAAAAGTATACATTTTTTAAAAGGCTAGAGGGCGGGGTAGTCTAGCTTGGTCGGTTTCATGAGAGGCGAGGGCCTTTGTGATTTGACGGCTCATTACTGCTGGAAGGCGGGGCCTTGTGATTTGACTGCTCGTATAAATGCGCCGACGACCTGATCGAGGAGGAGCAAAGAACCGTGCAGTATACTCAAGTTTTCCACTGGAGTAGTACTACGATGGAGGCGCACGAAACACGGCAGCCCAGTGCCATATGGCGATAAAAATGATCTAATTTGCTAGCCATCTCATTGTTAGCATTGTTCTATTCATTCCCTCAAAAAAGCGTTATTCTATTCATGCCTTGCAAAGAACGTGACACGTGCGGCGAAACACCCGAAGCAAAAGATGAAACACAGGAGCAAAATAAGAAGGAAGATTATCACCCCAAATGATCTAATTCGCCGCGGAGTCGTAACTGCTTCTTCATCGCTTCCACGACCTCCATCTCCTTGCGCGTCTCCTTCGCCATCTTCATCATTGTGTCCATGATGTGGCATTTCTCGACGCGAGCCTTCATTATCTGTTCCACGGCCATATTACGTACATTGACAGCAGCCGGGTGCTCGATGCGGAGCTTCGCCAACTCTTCCTTCTGTTCCATGGTGAGGGCCTGCAGCATCTTCATCGAGGAACTACTATTCTCATGCAGCTTCTTCCAGCCGGCGTTATTCTCCTTCAACATGTCGATCTTGTGGCAGAGCTTCACATTGTCCTACCGAAGTCGCAGGATTTCGCCGGTCGCCTTCTTCTCTGAGGCAATGCTCTTCTTCAGCAGCATCACCAAGCCGGCAGTCAACTCCCCCTGCTGATTGAGCTCAGCGGGCATGTCATCGAGGCTCTCCTTCAGCAACTCCATCAAGCCTTGGATGAACTCCTTCTGCTTATTGAGCTGATCGGGCATGCCGTTGAGGGATAACGACTCCAGCTCCGCTGGCTCGGCATGTTCGCCTCCGCGGCTAGGGCGCTCCTGGGAGCCATCGCCTGCCTATGAGAGATCTTTCGAGGTCTCTGCGTGGCGGCGAGCCCTCTTTTTTTTCTACAGCCTTGCCGCTCCCTTGTTATGAGTAGTTATCGACCTAGAGCTCTACTCACCGGCCATGGCAACGACGGACGAAGAAGAAGCACTTATGAGGAGGAAAGGTAGAGTGATTTTTGGTTAGGTAGTTCCCCTTTTTATAACCTAAGTACTAGCACTAGTACTAATACCTGCATAGTGGGAACACGTTCAGGTTTGGTACGTACTACTAGTAGGTGTGAGCAGGCTTTCAAATGTGATGGGAACAAGGTAAATATTAATTGATGGTTTTGGTTTCGAGGACCGAAACGGCTCCCGATGAGTTTAGCAGAACATAAATTTCAAGTACTACACTACTCAAATGCGTAAATATTATGTTACTATCAAAAATTGGCACAAAATACGAAGGAGACCAATGGAAGTACTACTAGCAACCCACGATTTAACTACTCGCATGCGCGCAGTGGAGTAATAATGTCTTTCTTCCGCCCTCACATCCACTCAATTTGCATGCACTGTATTAATTGACCATCAATGATGTGAACAACTTTACACGCGTCAAATTATTACATGGGGTGGATCTTGGTACAAAATTGCGTCCTCCCGTGTACCCGCGTGTGCGTGCGAGGAATGAGTGCATGCATGGCGTGCGTGCACATCTTCGCTTCGTGCATGTACCGCCAGTATGGCTCAGGGAGGACGAGTACATTCTTCTGGAACCAGCAGCACGTCACTGTGATCAATCCACGCAAGGAGGTCGCGACAATGCCTACACATGTGCCACGTGGCTTCATGAACTGTAAGAGAGACACTATGTAGCGTGCCATTGGTATTCTAATTTACGTGTTTTGCACATACTCGAAGTACTAGTAAGGTACACGTGCATTGCACGCATCAGATTTTGCAACCAAATTATGAATAAATACCACACTATAGCATGTAAGCTTTGAGTCATATATGCCTGATGTAGCCCTTCGTTTAATTCTTATAGTTCATCTCATTCAAAATCAATTAGTTTTTATAAAAAATCTAAGAATGCGGGAATAGGAAAAACATGGGATTATAGTGGAATGTCGTGTTGAATCCTACAGGATTGTACGAGTGTTTGATTGTGCATAGAAAAAACGCAGAATTCTATCAAAGAGGATTGAGTGGATGGGATGTTTCCTATGAAATATAGTGCAAATGAATCATATGGAAAAATTCCTATGGTTTACAATCCTACGAATCAAACAACCAAGATAGGAAAAATTCCTAATGATTAGAATCCTCCAAAATTCCTTTGAGAATCCTTTGAATCAAACAAGCCCTTAATCTATTTTATGATTCATGGAATTGTGTGTTGTAAAGCATAAAGTAAAAACAAATAATGGCAATTTAACTAGAAAAAAGTTTGGTCAGTTATAATACGGAAGATTCTAGAACAAAAGAGAACCACTGTTGTTTTGAGGTTTGTGCATTATGCTTAAGTTCAACCATGGAGTCTGCTAGATTGTACATGTGGCAAAATCCGGTGGGGGGCTAGAAGATGGTGCGAGGGTCCGAGTGGAGGGAGACTATGAAGGAATGCACAAGTGTGAGATCGATATTTAGAGAGAGAGAGAGGGCGAACACGTGCGCTGATGCGCGCAGTGGCGGAGCCATGAAAAATAAATGAGCTAGGGGCCAAGCATTGCTAATCCTTTACAAGGAGGGTCAATTCATGAACTTAAACCATTTTAGCAGCAATTGTCTAATGATCACATTCATATTAGCTTTGATATATAGTGATGTTAGGGGGGAGGGGGCAGGGCCCTTACTGCCCCTTGTCTTCTCCATTGTGCACGTGTATGAGAGATGAAGCGGAAGGCATGGATGATGAGAGGGGGACATTGGATACATAATTAATGTGGGTGTATTAGCTATATATGTTAATCCTATATAGAGAGGTATAGATTGATCGATGTGGACGTGGGAAAGAGGGTGAGACCTCACTGGATATATCGATTGATCGGTTTGTGTGGAAAACTATGAATGACCTAGCTATATACACACATACATAGAGGAACATCGATCGTTGCGCATGCACGCGTGAGAGATAAAGAATGCCTGATATGATGGAGAGGGGGATGTGTGTTGGTGTGTGCCTTCATGGGAGACCGACCTGAAGAAAAAGATTGCATGCGTGTGATGGATAATGCCGACTGGTAGTGTGTGTGCATGCATGCACGAGAGAAAGTTAGTGGTACAATTATAAAGAGAAGACTACTGTGTGGGTGTAAAAGAATAGCTGAATAGGTGAGGTCACAATCAATGTAAAGTTGAATTCAAATATTTGAATAAGAGATCCAGATGTTCGAAACCCATGCATGCATGAATATAACGGAGATCTGTGCGGTGTGGTTTGGAAACAAGCATGTTGTAATGTATACACATTGAACAAGGTCAGACTGATTTGAATTTGAGATACCGATGGCAGACATCATTTGGCCACGTCGCATCCGTGCATGGACACACTATTCTAATTGGAGATGATGGGGTTTTGCATCACATATCTATATCTATACCCCTATTATATATATATTATATTATATATATTTTTTATATTGTGTGCGGGTAACTTTAACTTTGAAAGATGGTCGTTGGATAAGGCGAATCCGATGGTCCAAAGATGGCCAATTTGAGCACTACTAGCCGTTGGATATCATCTAGATTCCACCAGATTTAGCCTCATGTATAATCTAGAAGACTCCATGGTTGAACTTAAGCATAATGCACAAATATCAAAACACAAGCACTTCTTATTTGTTCTAGAGTCTTCCGTATCAGAATTGCCCAAATGTTTTCTACATGATTTGCCATTATTTGTTTTTTACTTTATGTCTTACGACGCACAATTCCATGAATCTTAAAATAGATTAGCTTTCTTATAAAAAACTAGATGATTTTGAATGAAATGAACTATAAGAATTAAACGAACATCTACATCATGCATATATGACTCAAATCTTGCATGCTATAATTTGGTTGCCAAATCTCATGCGTGGAATGCACGTGTACCTTACTCTAGTCTAAATGGTGTTTGTGTGTGTTGTGCGTGTTGAGGTGCAAATTGTCTTTTTTTTGGGTACACCTTAAGCTTGTTCTTCCGAAATTTCAAGCCGCGCCTTGTTATGCCGAAAATTCAAGCTAGCGTCTCTGTCTATCGTGTTGCGAAACTCCCGCCTCTTCAACCCGCACCTTGTTAGCCCGAAATATTTAAGATATATCTTTTTCTCGTTGTGCTCCAACAAATACCTCCATCTCAATCCGCGCCTTGCTATTCCGAAATTACAACGCGCGCGAAAACTCCCACCTCCTGTGAAATCCCGACACGCGAAATGCCCGTGGTACCCCTGAACCGAAAGAACCGCCTCAAATCGGTGGGGGTACTTTCGTAACTTACCCCACATTTCGGACAAGTGCGTCTCTAAGCCATGGTTCCCCACTGCCATCCGATCCACCCACTCATTCGTACACCGAGGCCGCGAAAACCCGCGATGAAACCCCACACCCTGCTCCATCCGCCACCCAGCCGGTGCCTCTTCCCCGATGACGTCGTCCACAACAACACCTCGACGTCCCTCATCCACTGTACTGGATGAGGATCCATCGTCGATCTCATCGTCCCGCCGGTTCAGCCACACCGTCCTCCACCTCCAAGGAGCTGCCCCGATGTTCCCCTCGTATTTTGCGCCACCTCCATTCCCACACCGCCGTCTTCACCTGCACCACCGGAAGAGCATCATCATCACCACCGTTTCCTCGGATGAAGCTGTAGCCTAATCGGCGCCACCAAAGAGGTTGTACACTAATTGCCGCATTTTCTTCTTGATTCGATCTCACGGTGTTGCCGGCGCTCGGTCCCGAGCCGACACGGCGCGGCTCCATCCACGGCGGCGTCACCGGCCACTTCCTCCACGGCGTCGCTCCCTCGGCGGCGACGTCCACATCAGTAGGACCTGCTGCTGCTTTAGCTCTCTCTCGCACTACTGCTCTGCTCTTGCTCTCGGCCCCCTACCTGGTCTGCTCTTGCTATTGCTCTTGCTTGCGCAGCTGCTCCCGCTCTTGCTCTTTCTTGCGATGCTTCTCCGATTTAGCTATACTTCACTCCGATGCCGCCAGGGTGAAGGAAGAACTAGCCGCCGCAGGGAGGGCGGCTCGCCGGAGAGGTACCCCACTATCTATCTTAGGGTTCACGATGGGGGCGGTGGTCGCCGGCGGTGGCGAGGCGTTGGCGGGGCGGTGGCGTGGGGATCGCCGGAGAAAACTCTCGGCAGGGGGGGCCTAGAGGGATGGCCGGGGCGGCGGGGGACTGGCGGTGGGGAGTGTTTTCGGGGCGGGTGGGGAAGCGCACCACCGGTGCGGGCGGCGGGGGGCTGCTGTTTGGCCGACTCAGGGGGTGGAGGTTGAAGATGACCGCAGGCCCTTGATTTTGTATCCAACGGCTGCAAAATCGACTGACCAGAGATGAAAAAGTCAGTCGACCGACGTGTAGCCTCACCTTGCTAGTGCGTTCAGTTTCGACAACAAAATTCAGTTTTGACAGCAAAATTCAGTTTCGACAGTTAAGTTCAGTTTCGACAGTTAAGTTCAGTTTCGACAGTTAAGTTCAGTTTCGACAGTTAAGTTCAGAGATGAGCGGCTGATGTATTTTACATCTAGCACTTTGTGTTTATGTATTTTATGTCATGCATTGGATATGCTATTAGAATTCCACTCAGGTTAACATTGTTCGTTGTCTCTCTTGTCCTACTTCAGCCTCGGCGTCGTACAACTCACCGGAGCTGCTCCAACGACGAAACCCTCCATCATAGTGGAGCAGTACCTCGGGCTCCATCTCCAGACACCTAAAATCTTCTTCCCCTCCTCCGACAGCCAAGTCAGCCGGAGCATCCTCACCGGCCAACCCAATCACACTGAGATCGACATGGCTTCGCCAAAGAGGTTGTACACTTGTTGCATCTCCTTTTTACTCTACATGTTATATATATTATCCACTAAGCACTCGTAGTAACAGGAGATACGATTATTTTATCCTACTATATGACAAGCAGTGAGGTACCAGGTAACTTAGCTATCCGTGATGGACTCTCTTGAACGCCATCATTATTTATCTCTGCGCGTTTGAGCTGTGCATTTGTCGATGGGCCTGGGAGTTGAGCTAGTATGGCAGTGGCCTGGGTCCAAAGTAATAGAAGTAGCACAAAAACATTTTTTTAGTGTAGGATTTTCCTTGCTCAAGCCTGCCTACTAGAATCGCCAGTGCTTGAAAGGAAAAGTGAATGAAAAACATCGGAATTGGAAAGTTTCCTATGGTACTACTTTTCATGAATTTGGTGCAAAGGAATGGAGCAAAGGAAAACTGTAGGATTTCTTCCTTTAGTGTCTCCTTGAAAGAAAAACCGTAGGAATTCTAATTTCCACTTCTCCTCCTTTTCATATTCCTATTCATCAAGCACAAGACTAAGAGATAGTAGCATAATAGCATTATAACCGTAAATTTTCTTCTGGTTTAACTTAATCTCACCATGCTTTTTTGCATCCTGTGATCTTCCAATTGTTGTGAATCAAACACCCAGATTGGCAGAAATCCTGTGTTTTTAAATTCTCTGTTTTGCACGTGCATTCCTATCCTATTCCTGTCTATTTCCTATCCCTGAATTGTTAGAATCCTCAAATTCAAACAAGCCCTTACTCAATTACTTCTGTTACAGATATGTGTCAAAGAAAACCTTGTGTGGTTTGTCCTGCTCCTGCGGTGCTGTGTTCCACCCCAGCTCAGCTGCTCCAACGACGGAAGGGTTCACCACAGCAAGGATCCGCTCTCTAGATTGTCTTTCGCTGCCTCAGATCTTCTTCCCCGCCGCTGGCAGCCATGGCAACTGCATTACCATCATCAACTGAGCAGATGACCTTGAGGACTACACGGGTCCGCAAGAGAGGTCGCACTCTTCCGTGTCTGCTTACGTTATGCGTCGCTTAATATGATGACATGATACATTATCGTCGTGTTCACCTATTAGACTCCGAGTCAGGTCCAAACTAATGCTGAAACTTGAGTTTTTAAATGGTTGTGGGGTACATATTGGGGCAGCAATCAGTACTATCTGTGTACTATCTGGTTAATCTCCGGTGTCTACTATGAGTTTCATGTTGGGTGCAAACAAACATTAAAGGAGCCATTATCTGTATTTTTAACTAAAGCTATTATCTGCCTGCTATCATTGGTTTTGGGTCTATCCATAGTTTGCTACCATCACTCTGGATTTGTGCATGCACTCCTTACATAATCTCACTATGTTTTATTCCTATGCATGACAGTTATTGTACCCAATGGAATTGATCATGTAGAGCAAAAGAGACGAGCCTTGCATGGCAATAAAATTTCATGCAAACGTCGTTCCATGGTGGGCGCAAAGGCAGCACCCCTCCACCCATTTCGGATCGTAATCAAGAGGAAGATAACTGTTATGAGGGGGATTCAGAAGGAGAAGACCACTCCTATTTACCCCATGAGGTCTTCGCTCTAACTTGGCATGCTGATGTTCATAATATCATGCATATGGTGCCTTGCATTGCTTACTGTATACATTAAAGATGTCATGTGCTTAGTTTAGACATGCTTTGTGTCAATGCCATCTGTTTAGTTTCTTTATCGTATATGTGAATCATGCAATGCCATCTTGTCTAGCGAGGCATCATATATGTGAATTTTGCAATGCCACCCTGGTTAGCCAGTCATCTTATATGTGAATTATATCATGCCATCATTTTTTATTACATGTTAAATTTGTCAACAATTTTAGTACATTCAATTACTCTTCCTGTGCATCAGCCATTTGGCACGGTGATGGAAAAATCTGGAGGGAAACAAGGTCTTCAGAGCAGACAATGCTATCTGACGAAGCGCATGTCTTGCTGGTTACCGATAGCTCCTCAGAGGAGGATCTAGAGACAGATGACCAATCATATTTCCCCCCGAGGTGCATGCCCTAACTTGGCATGGTTATGTTGCTCATATCGTGCGTATGGTATCTTGCATTGCTATGTCATTTGCTTAGTTTAGACATGCTTTGTGTGAATGCCACCTGTTTAGTGTCTAATTACCATATATGTGAATTATGCAATGCCATCTTGTTGCAAGACATTATATATGTGAATTATGCAATGTTATCTTGTTGCAAGGCATTATGTATGTGAATTATGCAATGCCATGCTGTTTAGGCAAGCGTCATATATGTGAATTATATCATGCCGTCCTTTTTTTGTATTTCTCATTGCTTTTGTCGACAATGTTTGTATATTCAACTGCTCTTCCTGTGCATCAGCCATTTGAATTGGTGATGGAGAAATCTGGAGTGAAAACAAGGTCTTTAGAGCAGACAATGCTACCTACGGAAGCAGATATCTTGCTGGTTACAGATAGCTCTTCAGAGGAGGATTCAGAGGCAGATGACCAGTCCTATTATCCCCCTGAGGTGTATGCTCAAACTTGGCAGGGTTATATTACTCATATAATGCATATGTTGTATTGCAATGCTTAGTTTTTACATCATATACACAATATTGAATGCCATCTCCTTAGTTGACACATCATATATGTGATTGCCCTCTGCTCACTTCCTTAGTATATAAATCATATATTTGAATTATGTCATGTCATGATGTTTACATAGACAGCATGTATCTGAATTATGGCATGCCAAGCCATTTTCTAAAGACATAATATAGTTATATCATCTCATCCTGTTTACATAGTCATCATATTTAAATAAAGTCATTCTATCCGTGAATTATATCATGCCATCATGTTTCCATCGAAGACATGTTTGTGATTTATGGCATGCCAACCACTTTAATAGACACATCATATAGTTATATCATGTCATCATGTTTACATAGTCATCATATTTTGAAGTATGTCATTCTATCCTGTTTAGTGAGACATCATACATGTGAAATTGTGTCATGCTATCCTGTTTAATTAGCCATCATATATGTGAAATTATGTCCTGCTATTCTGTTTGCTTAGACAACATAAATGTGAATTATTTCATGCCCTGTTTTCTTCCCTACTATCCATTGCACCTATCTATCTTACAATGTCTGTACATTCAATTACTTTTCTTGTTTATCAGCCATTTCAATTGGAGGGAGTGATGGCAGTATCTGTGGGAGTAAAAACACGGTCTTCAGAAAGGTCGTGCTACCTGTCGATGCAGATAGAACCACGGTTGTACTTGCCCAAGAACCAGCCCCACCACACATAACCCACACTCATGCAGATTGTACCCCTACCCAGTTAGACAGAGAACCAGCTACACCCCTTCTAACCCCAACCCCAGCAGATAGACACCTAGTTCCCGTTGACACAACACCGTCTCCACCACAGAGCACCCAAACACGAGCAATTAGTAAGGCAACTACAGTGCCCAAATCACAAGGACCACCACTCCCAACCCGAAGTCAACGCTTAAAGCAGAAGAAGAATTGTTCCCAGGTCAGGTTCCGTAGCTATGGTTCATACTACTTTGCTCTTGCATCACTGTATTTACTAATACCAACTAATTTCAAATTTGAAGGATGCAATTGAAACTCCAATGGCGCAACATGTATGTTTTAAACCTGTTTCTTCAACGTGTTTGGCCGTTTGCTGTTGTAACTTGCTCTATGTTGATTTCAGTTTTAATTGAATAAATAGTTATGTTCTCATGCCATGCACATTACAAGTGTTGTTATTGTTGTGTAGTTTCCCACACTTATATTCTGTCTATGCTGCTTTGTCTTAAATAGATATGATTCGAACTGTATCTATCTTGATTTGGCAACATAAACTAGAATGATATAGACCATACAGTGACCATACTACATAGATATATGTTTGTTTCATGATGTTATCCTGTCCACCTTACTACTGAACTGGTTTACCAAAATGAGTTTCATATACTACATTATAAACCTGAGATGTGTTTGTTTGTTTCTCTTTTAGAACGCGGATAAAATATTGGAGAAGAGTAACCTGTTATGCAATGGTAAAGGAAGTAATGCAGATAAGGTTCAAGATAGTGAGACATCCCTGTTGGTCTCCAAGAAAGTTGATAAAACTATATTGAAGACACTGAGACAACCCCAAAGTCCTGTCTTGATGTAGTGTTCGAGTTACTGGCTACCAGTACTGGCACCAGCTCTTCAAACTCATTGCCTGAATCAGTTCGACTTCTTGAGTCTCAACTTCAAGTTGAAAGACATCGATCAGATGTTATGCGACAGGAAGCCAATGGACTGAGGAAGTCCCTGTAGAATTCAGATGCATACTTTCTGGTGCAACAGCAAGCGCTGGAGGACTTAAGCGCCAAACAAGAGAAACTTAATAAGCTTGCTAAGCGTCTTGCCAGCATTATGGGTACCCAGGATATTGTTTCTTGAGCTCTTCTGAAGTGGTTTCAGTTATGGACTTGTTTTGCTGCGGTATTTATATGCTGATGTGTTCCCTATATTTGCACTGGTGGCAAACTTTGATGCCCAGTGGATGTAATATGTGTAATAGCCATGATAGCCTAGTGTAAGTTGCTTGCTTATTTATTTCCTTGTTGTCTTATTTATTTGTTTGCTTGTAGTCAGTGCAGTTCTTTTTCTGCAGTTTGCTAGTGGCTGCAATAACCTATTTTTTAAAACTAGGCCACAATAACCATGGGCTAATATTTACTGTAGTGACACTGGGCCTCCTACGGGCCGTAGAAATAGTGGGCCTTCTACGGGTCGTATAAACAGTGGGCCTTCTACGGGCCATAGAAACAGTGGGCCTTCTACGGGCCGTAGAAACAATGGGCCTTCTACGGGTCGTATCATCAGTGGGCCTTCTACGGGCCGTATCATCAATGGGCCTTATATGGGCCGTATGATCGATTGGCCAAACATGGGCCAAACAGACCGCATTCTGGCCGTAAACGGGCTAGAGTTGGAATTGTCCGTTCACGGGCCGACCATAACGGGCCATCGTTAATAGGCCGTATTTGATGACTCTATGAAAACGGCCCAATGTATTAAGGGACCACAAACGGGCCGACTGTAACCACGGGCTGAATTTGGCCCACAAGCAGAAAATGATAGTAACGGGCCGTAAGTAAATGAATGCTGGAAATGAGCCCAAGAATAAATGGGCTCTGAGAAGGCCGAAAGATAACATGGGCTGGAGACGGCCCAACGGAATAACGGGCCGTTATTGGGTATAAAGTGATACACTGTTCATTACGAGCCAGTTTCACCACGGGCCGTTAATGGGTGTAAAGTGATACACTGTTCATTATGGGCTAGTTTTAGCACGGGCCGCTAATGGGCCAAGAGTTACAAAGGGCCTCATATGGGCCGAAAGACGTCATGGGCTATACATGGGCCAGAAGTGAAAACGGGCTGGAATCATATTGGACGGCCCAGATGACGCTATTGGGCCTAATTCGGATAGGGCGTAACGGGCCTTGGGTTAGCGGGCTGTAAATGGGTTATATGCGAACAGGCCGTTAACAGGCTTTCCATGGGCCGGCCCACTAGCTTTTGACCAAGTCAAATGGGCCGGCCTTTTCATAGGAATGGGCCACTGTTGGGCCATGCCACGTGTCGACGTATCACACTACCAGGAAAAGGCTTACTAGTGGCGCACCAGTTTTGCCTATTAATGGTGCACTACTGGTGCGCCACTAGTACCATGCCACTAGTATTTTTACTAATGGCGCACCACTGGTGTGCCATTAGTATCTGGTATACTAATGGCACACCACGCCATGCGCCATTAGTATAGACCACCATGCGCCATTAGTATCTGGCATACTAATGGCACACTTTGGGGTGATGCGCCATTAGTATGAATGTTAGATTTTTTTACTTTTCTGAATTTTGCACAGGTTAAAAATATATTATTGGACAAAATATAGACAGCACCCCACAGCAAGAGCAGATTCATCGAATACAATAGAAGATTAGTCTCCGAATACAATTCATCATAATAGTCTCCGAATTCAAAAGACCGAACAAAGATAGAACATTACAAGTCTCGAGACCGCGAGTAGCGAGTTTGTTGGAAGTAATACTAGTCCTAACAAGTCCTACTAATCATCATCATACAACTTCTACTCGTTATTAATAACAAGTCATACGATCATCATCTTGATAGTCATCGAACCAACCCTACTTAATTGTTCTTAGCACATGATCATCAGTATTAGGCAGGACCTAAATACCCTATTTAAGCTAAAATAGCATAAAACAATATAGAACCTGACTCTCCATTATGGAGAATGGAGAACATCCTGTCTCCAATTCTTGCGCTTCGCTTCGTTTTGCTTCCAAGAACCTCCTTACGACTGTCCATACATTTTTTTCCATCCTTTGATTTTCATGTCTCCACTTCTTTTAGAAATCTCGTATGGACAGTTGAGATTCGTAGGATGACCTGGCTGTATGTTCAAAACAGTAAGACTACCTTTCTTATACATCAAATGAGGCACACAATTCTCTGGGATTATCTGTTGAAAAACATAGTAATAACTTCATAGTTAGCAATGATGTACTAGTTTTAGAAGTATGCAAAAGATGCACGGATGTCGTAATAGTAAAAATCTTACCAGGGTATCTCCATGGTAGTTACCGTAGTTGAACACATGCACTAGTGGCACGTATTTACCATAATGTTGAGGAGTTTGATTGTGGATATTGTAATTCTCAATGTCAGTACAAAATCCGACCAGATGATTTTTCTCCTTGTAAGTTGTTAATTTGGAGCCATCGGTGTAGTGGGTTTTGTCTACCATCTCCCGCACATTCTTTGAAGAATAAAAATAAGCTGTCAATGGAAATAAGTTGTCAACTATTTTTAAATAAACAATATAAATTAGGTAATAACTATGTTTGAGAAACTCACATAGCGGTAGAACTGGAGGCGTATCAACAAGGACCCAAATGTCCATATTGTCTTGGTTGATGTCAGGATTACCAAGATCCATGGTGATAAGCATACCCTCATCAAAACCATACATCTTGCAAAATGCTTCCCAATTTTTGCAACCAAAATGGGTTACGATCACAGAATTATACAGATTTACTTCAAAGTCAACATCGTGATGAGTCCTTAGGTGAATTTTGTTTGTTTTCGAAATTTCATGGTCTTCAAAATCCATCCTCTCCAAGACATAGCGTCTTGCATGGCATTGGATAAGCTATACTCGAATCGTAAAATATGAAAATTACACTTTGAAATAGTTGAAGTCATGCTTAATTATGAAAATAACACTTGTCGTTGTTGTGTACCGTTTCAACTTTGAAGGTCTCCTCAAGCTTAATGTTGAAGCGCCGATCATCGTCCAGGTGAGGCATGTCGCATAGATCTCGATCGTTGTGGCACCAGTCGCACTCCCCCGGGAGACTTTCATCGTCCGATGACGACATATCCTACGTTCATAATTCAAAACTACATCATTTAGTGTTTGTCGACACCGAGGCATCCTAAAAGCTAAGCTTTTATCATTTAGGGTTTGTCGACGCCGAGGCACCCTAAAAGCCTAAGCTTTCATCATTTAGGTTCTTATCGACACCGAGGCACCCTAAAATACAAGGTTTTATCATTTAGGGTTTGTCGACGCCGAGGCACCCTAAAAGCCTAAGCTTTCATCATTTAGGTCCTTATCGACACTGATGCACCCTAAAACCTATGGTTTAATGCAACAAGAATAAAGGGGAAGTTGATCCTACTTAATTAAGTACTAAGATACCCCAGCCCATGCATTAGTCGCAAGTACCCCATATGTCCTATTTTTAGCAAAGTCATGCTAAAATTCACGGAAAATTTCAGCATGACCTTTGCTGAAAATAGGACATATGGAGTACCCGAATTTGCCGGAACGGAAATTAATCAACATTCCGGCAAACTCAAGGGCCTCTTGGGGTACCTGCAAAATCATTATCCCCGCATAATGAAGTCGCCAATGGGTCATTTCAGAAGATCACAAGTAGCATCATCACAAGTACAACAGCAGCAGTAGTGAACACAGGCATAACAGCAACAATAGCATGTTTATTCTTCTTCTTCATAAACATTAATTGGTGTGGGTGACTCTATCTGCCCTCTAATGACTCACTCAACTTAAGAGGACAACCACAAGCATTGTTTTGATTCCAACAGCTACTGTAAAATACATCCAGCAAAGGTGCTCTAAAATCAGAAATACTACCCCCAAATCTTTAGCTCAATTCTGAAAATACATGGTCTTCTAGTTACAATACTACCCTCGACAGTTAAGATCCCAGGTGAGTAACACACTTTGGTCTTCTAGTTACAAAACAAAACTGACATAATTCTAGATGTCATAATCAGATCAAAATTTCAAACCACACACTTACTTTCAACTATAAACAAAACTGACTTGTTGTTAATGAACAGTGGCTAAAGATATATAAAACAACATTGCAAATGTGCCATGTCAATAAAACAACTCATGGAAGTAACTACTAGCAGCATGTCATTATCATGGCAGTCCACTATATATTTTTATGACAAAATACATCATTATCAGGGCACATTATGGCCATTTTCTTACATGATGCTAACTGTACCTAACTGGATTTTTTGACAGTAGGGCACATTATGGCCATTAGAAGGTTATCCACCTTTGTGAAATTCTGAAGATGCCAAACTACAGTCACCTTAAATCTGCTTGCACTTACTTTGGCAAGACCAAACTAAGACCGATCGAGGATCCATCTATAGAAAAAGACAGCATCCATCTAAGCAGTTTCGATGATCAAAGCTTTTGCTGCACCAACTATAGCCGATTAGTGCTCCGAA
Organism: Triticum urartu; assembly: GCF_003073215.2. NCBI lineage: Eukaryota > Viridiplantae > Streptophyta > Magnoliopsida > Poales > Poaceae > Triticum > Triticum urartu. The sequence continues at coordinate 392,969,811 of NC_053027.1, read as the reverse complement.
GCCATAACAAAAAGAGTAAATTGAACACTGCCTAGTGGGCTGCACAAACACTACAGATTCTTCTCTTGCAAACCCCCAACCCTAGCTACTTAATTCTCCAACCCCCTTTCCTTGTCCAAAATTATCCAACCCCCAACCCTAGAACACATCAGAAGGAAATCAAGAGGGCGAAGAGGGGGAGCTCACCGTCCGGTGACAAGGTAGAGGCAGGTCGGCAGCGGCCGGCGTTGAAGAGGGGGGCTCGTCGAGGAGGGCGGTGAAGAGGGGGGCGTCGACGTCTCGCCTGGATGATCTGCACGACGGGGGAGGGGGCGGCGTTCGGAGGCAGAGGAGATGGTCGGCACGTCCCTGAACTCGGGGTTGTCGATGGAGGAAGAGATGGTGCGGGGAGCCGGCGGCAGGCAGAGTCGTCGGCGGCGGGGCTGAATTGGGGGGTGGGGGAGGAGGAAGGCGGTGGGGGAGCGATAGAGAGATTTGGCGGCGGCGGCGGTCTGGTGGGGGCGGCGGTGGGTGGGGCGGCGGCGGGTGAGGCACGAGGCCGAAGGCGATGGACGGGCGGAGGAGGAGGGGGGCTTACGGGCAGAGGAGACCGGGCGGCGGCGCAGTGGGTGGGGCGGCGGCGCAGTGGGTGGGTTTGCGGCGCAGTGGGTCGGCGGCGAGGCAGTGGGTCGGTGGCGAGGCCCGAGACGGCGAGGCGGGGCGCGGGGGTCGTCGGAGCGGCCGGGTGTGGAGCGAGGGGGGAAGTGGAGGGAAGGACGAAGGGATCGGGCGAATTAGGGGGGAAGATTACTAATGGCGCACCCACTGGCGGTGCGCCATTAGCTAGGGGGGAAAACTTAGTAATGGCGCACATGTGGACAGTGTGCCATTACTAGTTTTAACTAGTAATGGCGCACTGTCTACATGATGCGCCATTACTAGTTTTAACTAGTAATGGTGCACTGTCTACATGATGCGCCATTACTAGTTTTAACTAGTAATGGCGCACTGTCTACATGATGCGGCATTAGTATGTTTGGAAAAATGAAAAAAAAATTGTTAATAGTGGCGCACCATGTATCTGGTGCGCCATTAGTGTCTTCCACACTAATGGCGCACCTACACATGGTGCGCCACTGCTATATTGTAGTGGCGCACCACATGTCAGGTGCGCCATTAGTGTCAATTCCATCTATAGCCCTTTTCCTAGTAGTGTCATAGGCGCCTTCTGTCCAGTTAGTGGATGAGATCTGTCCCAACGATGAGCCGACACGTGTTTCCTCTAGCCAATGATGATTTTACACGTGGAAAATCCCGATTGGTCGGGGCTGTTAACGGGTTATCGGATCCAAAACCCGACCTGATAGCTTAACGATGTTCCGTTATGGTGGATGCCACGTGTTCGTCACCCTTGACGAAAGCACTTCTGTGACGCGTGATTTATTGTCATGGAAGTGGACACTTCCGTGATGATAATTTTGGTAATGTCATGGAACACTTCTACGACAACACAGGTATGACTATCTTGATTCTGTCATAAATTTGTCATGGATGTACATGCATGACAAAAAAAGTGACCTACTGTGACAAACACGTATCATCACGGAAGTGTGTTTTTTTTGTAGTGAATTGATCCTCTTTCTCACAATGCCTAATGGGTATCTCTAAGCGTTTAGCAAGGCGGGAGGCGAAGATACCTCCGAAAATAGGACCCTTTGTACGGTTTAAATTCAACCTTTTAGCAACCATAGTGCCTAAACTGGAAGTTCTATCACGAAGTAAAGCATGGCGCAAAATGGCAAGGTCAGGAGCACTAAGGCCTCCACTCTCCCCGCGACCAATTAGACATCTCCCAGCAAATAATGAGTAGTAGCGCAAAACAGGAAAAGGTAAACTAGCCACTCTCGCCTCCGACACCCTTCTCTTTTCCCCTACGATGACTTCATTAATGAAATCTTCCACATCACTAGGACGTGGTTCCTCGACGCTACCCTCATAAGGTAATTTACAAACCTCATAAAAGTCATAAAGCGTCATTTCCTTGTACTCATCATATAAGTAAAAGTCTACCATGGGTGGTGATCTCCTAGCATGAAAATGAAAATTTTGCATGAAAGTATTAGCGAGTAGGAGATACTAATCACACTGGTCGAGGAGGAAGTCGGTGATGCCTGCATTCTCAGCCAAATAATAGAAATCATCATATATTCCGTCCTCTTGCAAGAATGCATCGCATGGCCATTCATAGGGCCGAATCTATGCGGCACGAGGAAGATTATACTTGGGCTTCTCCTTCTCCTCATTTTCCTTTTCCTACGAACCCCGGCTCGAGGAGCCTCTCAGCAATCTCCTCATCATTTTCTTCCTCTGAAAATTTTCCGAAATTTTTAGTGACTCAAAATAAAAGTGAACCTAACTGAACAAGATTGATAGCAACTACTCCTACAAGTGCCTAGAGGCTATATCATGCACCAAAACTACTTTTGACCATATAAGTTTGACATGCAAGCTCAAGAACAAGGTCACCATAGCGGCAAAAATTTGCAATAAATAAATCACTAGAACAAAAACTAATTGGACCATTGGAGGAGTCACATACCAAAGAACAATCCCCCAAAGCAGTTTTGTGAATGGAGCGTTGAGTAAGGAGATCGAAAATGGCAGCAAAACGAGCAAGAACACGAGTTTGAGCTATGGAGTGATTTTTTCTGGAGGAAGAAGGAGTGGATGGGTGCTTGAATAAGTGGAGGGGGGCACGTGGGGCCCACAAGGACAGGGGCGTGCCCAGGGGGTAGGGCGCGCCCTCCACCCTTGTGGCCAGATAGTGAGGCCCCCTGGTGTGTCCTAAGTGCCAGAAATTCTGAAATATTATATAAAAATCATACTAAATTTTTAGGGCATTTAGAGAACTTTTATTTTTGGGACATTTTTTATTGCGTGGATAATTCAGAAAACAGATAGAAAATAGTATTTTGCTTTATTTAATCTAAATAACAGAAAGTAAAAGATAGGTATAGAGAGTTGTGCCTTCTAGATTCATCCATCTCATGCCCATCAAAAGGAATCCATTAACAAGGTTGATCAAGTCTTATTAACAAACTTCTTCCGAATGACATGAAACTAGAGAATTTTCGAATAACACTAGGTTAGCTCAATGGGGATATGCATTTCCCCAACAATAAGAATATCATATTTCTTTTTGACAGTAGGAAGTGGGAATTCAAAACCTCCAATAGTAATAGTTAAAAAAATTCCAATAGAATTGATACTATGAACTTGAGGTTGTTTCTTAGGAAAGTGTATCGTATGCTCATTACCATTAACATGAAAAGTGACATTGCCTTTGTTGCAATCAATAACAGCCCCTGTAGTATTCAAAAAGGGTCTACCAAGGACGATCGGCATATTGTCGTCCTCGGGAATATCAAGAATAAGAATGTCCGTTAAGATAGTAAAGTTTGCAACTACAACAGGCACATCCTCACAAATACCGATGGGTATAGCAGTTGATTTATCAGCCATTTGCAAAGAAATTTCAGTAGGTGTCAACTAATTCAATTCAAGACTACGATATAAAGAGAAAGGCATAACACTAACACCGGCTCCAAGATCACATAAAGCAATTTTAACATAGTTTCTTTTAATAGAGCATGGTATAGTTGGTACTCCTGGATCTCCAAGTTTCTTTGGTATTCTACCGTTAAAAGTATAATTAGCAAGCTTGGTGGAAATTTCAGCTTCCAATATCTTTCTTGTATTTGTAACAATATCTTTCATATACTTAGCATAAGGAGGCATTTTAAGCATATCCCACAGACACAAAAAGATAGGTCTAATCATTTCAGCAAAGCGCTCAAAATCCTCATCATCCTTTTTCTTGGATTGCTTAGAAGGAAAGGGCATGGGTTTCTATACCCATGGTTCTCTTTCTTTACCATGTTTTCTAGCAACGAAGTCTCTCTTATCATAACGTTGATTCTTTGATTGTGGGTTATCAAGATCAACAACATGTTGAATCTCTACATCATTATCATTACTAGGTTGAGCATCAACATGAACATCATCATTTATATTATCACTAGGTTCACGTTCATTACCAGACTATGTCTCAGCATCAGAAATAGAAATATCATTGGGATTCTCAGGTGTGTCTAAAACAGGTTCACTAGAAGCATGCAAAGTCCTATTAGTTTTCTTTTTCTTTTTGTTACTAGGACTAGGTGCATCAGTATTAATTCTCTGAGAATCTTTCTCAACCCTCTTAGGATGACCCTCAGGATACAAAGGTTCCTGGGTCATTCTACTACCTCTAGTCATAACCCTAACATCATTATCATTATTCTTACTATTAAACTCATTAAGCAAATCATCACGTGCCTTAAGTACTTGTTCTATTTGAGTTGTAACCATGGAAGCATGTTTACTAATAAGCTTAAGATCATTCACAGTTCTACTCATATAATCACCCAAGTGGTCAAGCATGTAAGCATTACATTTCAATTGTCTACTAACATAAGCATTGAAATTTTCTTGTTTAACAATAAAATTATCAAACTCATCCAAGCATTGACTAGCAGACTTATTATGCGGAACATCACCTTTGTCGGCGTCCTGGGAACGGGGGTCCCCAGACTTGCCTGCCTGCGGCCCACAGCATGGCTCCACCAGCGGTCCTGTATGGCCCATCTTCACCAGCAAACACTCAAGACCCTCGCGAGGGGCCAAGCCTCGTGAGGCGGACGACACAAGACCTCCTTGGGGGCAGCTTCACCAGGAAGGCTCGTGAGGGGGCGGAGAGATCAAGGCAAGGGACACCTCGCGAGGTTTCTGTGATGCAAGCCATGACGACTGGAGCCAGGCAGGGGCCAGCGCGCAGTGTCCTCGTTTCCTCTTTGGTGCTAAAGAGGCAACCACAGGTGAGGAGTCCCGAGGCATCAGGCAAAGGTTTCCATATCGATGCAACAAGACCAAGACCAGCAGGACGGTAGGACGGAGGTCACCGTGGAGCCCAAGACGGCGTCACCACCAGAGCCTTTGGCAGGCGAAGACCACCTTTAATCAGGATAACTTGTACAAGTTGTCTCCCTTCAAATTTGACCGTCGTGGGATCCCTTCTCGCTCAATATTTGGGAAGAGGACCAGGGCCTCTATAAATAGGACTAACCACCACCATAGCAGAGGACGGATCATCCAGATCATACCCAACCACACAAGTTCACCAAGCACAAGAACACCTCTGCTCGGGAGGCTATTCTTCGTTTGTACTTGTTCATCCCCAGCCTACAAGGCAATCCACCACACCATACTGGAGTAGGGTATTACACCGCAACGGTGGCCCGAACCAGTATAAACTCTTGTGTCTCTTGTTCTTTGGGTTCGTCGAGCTAGGCTGTGAGATCATGATGTGTGCGAGCTAGTGGGGGGAGAGATCTTCGTGCGCACCCCAGTGTTCGAACCTCAAGGGTTTTGCCGGAACCTGAAATCGGACATTTGGTGCGCCAGGTAGGGGTGCACCGAAGCTTGCCCTCGAAAGCTCTCATGGATGCCGCCGCTTCTTCGACTGGATCGACGGGCGCCCTCCACAGCGCCGTGGGGCTCCGGGCGGCGGATCCGGCGGCCTTCCTGTCGGCGTACGAGGAGGCCGTTCTAGAGGCCGGGGGTGACGATAAGGCCATGGCCAACTGGCTCCCAATGGCCGTCGCTGGCGTGCCACGCGCCTGGCTCCACCATCTGCCGGGATCTTCTGTGGCCTCGTGGGGGAGCTGCGCGACCTCTTCATCGCGCGCTTCGGGGGACCAGCACCCCCCGTCATCGCGGCTCTCCTCGGTGGCTCGCAGGCACCGCCGTCGGACCGTCACAACAAGATGTTTCTTCGCCGGATCGGCGCTGCCTCCACACTACAGGGGGCTCCCACGGGTTGGGCGGCGCCCAAGGCCGACCTGACCTTCGACTCGGGGGATCACCCAGTCACCACCGTCGGTTCAGGCATGCTCCCAATGCTTTGCACGCCCACCATCTGCAGCGTAGCCATTACCAAGACCATCATCGACGGTGGCACCGGCCTCAACGTACTCTCCATGGAGGATTTTAGCCTCCTTCACATACCGCATGAGCGGCTCCGCCCCAGCAAGCCCTTCTCTTGAGTCGGCGGCGGCTCCTCCAACCCCCTAGGGCAGATCCGTCTCCCCGTGACCTTTGGCACGTGCGACTGTTGGGGAACGTAGTAATTTCCAAAAATTTCCTACGCACACACAAGATCATGGTGATGCATAGCAACGAGAGGGGAGAGTGTCATCCACGTACCCTCGTAGACCGTAAGCGGAAGCGTTATGAGAACACGGTTGATGTAGTCGTACGTGTTCACGATCCGACCGATCCAAGTACCGAACGTATGGCACCTCCGAGTTCAGCACATGTTCAGCTCGGTGACGTCCCATGAACTCCGATCCAGCAGAGCTTCGAGGGAGAGTTCCGTCAGCACGACGGCGTGATGACGGTGATGATGATGCTACCAACGTAGGGCTTCGCCTAAGCACCGCTACGATATGACCGAGGTGGATTATGGTGGAGGGGGGCACCGCACATGGCTAAAAGATCAACTGAAGAACTTGTGCGTCCTCTAGGGTGCCCCCTTCCCCATGTATATAAAGGAGGGAGGAGAGGCCGGTCAGCCTCTCTAGGCGCGCCAAAGGGGGGAGGAATCCTCCTCCTAGTAGGAGTAGGATTCCTCCTTTCCTAGTCCTACTAGGAGGGGGAAGGAAGGAGAGGGGGAGGAGAAGGAAAGAGGGGGCGCAACCCTCCCTAGTCCAATTCGGACTAGGCCCATGGGGGGCGCGCGGCCAGCCCTCGTGGCTTCTCCTCTTTTTCCCTTAAAGCCCACTAAGGCCCATCTGTACTCACGTATTCCCGTAACTCCCCCGATACAACTAAAAATACCCGGATCACTCGGAATCTTTCCGATATCCGAATATAGCCTCCCAATATATCGATCTTTACGGCTCAATCATTTCAAGACTCCTCGTCATGTCCCTGATCTCATCCGGGACTCCAAACAATCTTTGGTACATCAAAACACATAAACTCATACGTCACCGAACGTTAAGCATGCGGACCCTACGGGTTCGAGAACTATGTAGACATGACTGAGACTCATTTCCGGTCAATAACCAATAGCGAACCCGTATGCTCATATTGGCTCCTACATATCCTACGAAGATCTTTAACAGTCAAACTGCATAACAACATACGTTGTTCCCTTTGTCATCGGTATGTTACTTGCCCGAGATTCGATCGTCGGTATCTCAATACCTAGTTCAATATCGTTACCGGCAAGTCTCTTTACTCGTTCCGTAATGCATCATCCTGCAACTAACTCATTAGTCACATTGCTTGCAAGGCTTTTAGTGATGTGCATTACCGAGAGGGCCAAGAGATACCTCTCCAACAATCGGAGTGACAAATCCTAATCTTGATCTATGCCAACTCAACAAGTACCATCGGAGACACCTGTAGAGCACCTTTATAATCACCCGGTTATGTTGTGACGTTTGGTAGCACACAAAGTGTTCCTCCAGTATTCAGGAGTTGCATAATCGCATAGTTAGAGGAACATGTATAAGTCATGAAGAAAGCAGTAGCAACAAACTAAACGATCATCGTGCTAAGATAACGGAATGGGTCAACTCAATCACATCATTCTGTAATGATGTGATCCCGTTAATCAAATGACAACTCATGTCTATGGCTAGGAAACTTAACCATCTTTGATTCAGCGAGCTAGTCAATTAGAGGCAAACTAGTGACACTCTGTTTGTCTATGTATTCACACATGTACTAAGTTTCCGGTTAATACAATTCTAGCATGAATAATAAACATTTATCATGATATAAGGAAATATAAATAACAACTTTATTATTGCCTCTAGGGCATATTTCCTTCAGTCTCCCACTTGCTCTAGACTCAATAATCTAGTTCACATCGTCATGTGATTTAACACCAATAGTTCACATCTTTATGTGATTAGTTCACATCTCCATGTGACTAACACCCAAAGGGTTTACTAGAGTCAATAATCTAGTTCACATCTCTATGTGATTAACACCCAAAGAGTGATCATGTTTTTCTTGTGAGAGAAATTTAGTCAACGGGTCTGCCACTTTCTGAGCCGTATGTATTTTGAAAATTTTCAATGTCTACAATGCTTTGCACGGAGCTACTGTAGCTAGTTGCTCCCACTTTCAATATGTATCTAGATTGAGACTTAGAGTCATCCAGATCGGTGTCAAAGCTTGCATCGATGTAACTCTTTAGGACGAACTCTTTGTCACCTCCATAACCGAGAAACATTTCCTTATTCCACTAAGGATATTTTTGACCGCTGTCCAGTGATCCACTCTTGGATCACTATTGTACCCTCTTGCCAAACTTATGGTGAGGTACACAATAGGTCTGGTACACAGCAGAACATACTTTAGAGAACCTACGTCCGAGGCATAGGGAATGACTTTTCATTCTCTTTCTATTTTCTGCCGTGGTCGGGTTTTGAGTCTTTAATCAACTTCACACCTTGCAACACAGGCAAGAACTTCTTCTTTGGTTGTTCCATTTTGAGCTACTTCAAAATCTTGTCAAGGTATGTACTCATTGAAAATATATCAAGCGTCTTGATCTATCTCTATAGATCTTGATGCTCAATATGTAAGTAGCTTCACCGAGGTCTTTCTTTGAAAAAAAAACTCCTTTCAAACATTCCTTTATGCTTTCCAGAAAATTCTACATTATTTCCGATCAACAATATGTCATTCACATATACTTATTAGAAATGTTGTAGTGCTCCCACTCACTTTCTTGTAAATACAAGCTTCACCACAAGTCCGTATAAAACCATATGCTTTGATCAACTTATCAAAGCATATATTCCAACTCTGAGATGCTTGCACCAGTCCATAGATGGATCGCTGGAGCTTGCTCACTTTGTTAGCACCTTTAGAATCGAGAAAACCTTCTAGTTGCATCATATACAACTCTTCTTTAAGAAATCCACTAAGGAATGTAGTTTTGACATCCATTTGCCAGATTTCATAAAATGCGGCAACTACTAACATGACTCGAACAGACTTTTAAGCATCGATACGAGTGAGAAACTCTCATCATAGTTAACACCTTGAACTTGTCGAAAACATTTTTGCGAGAATTCGAGCTTTGTAGATAGTAACACTACTATCAGCGTCCGTCTTCGTCTTGAAGATCCATTTATTCTCAATGACTCACCGATCATCGGGCAAGTCAATCAAAGTCCATACTTTGTTCTCATACATGGATCCCATCTCAGATTTCATGGCCTCAAGCCATTTTGTGGAATCTGGGCTCATCATCGCTTCCTCATAGTTCGTAGGTTCCTCATGGTCAAGTAACATGACTTCCAGAATAGGATTGCCGTACCACTCTGGCGCGAATCTTACTCTAGTTGACCTACGAGGTTCTGTAGTAACTTGATCAGAAGTTTCATGATCATCAACATTAGCTTCCTCACTTACTGGTGTAGGAATCACTGGAACTGATTTCAGTGATGAACTACTTTCCAATAAGGGAGAAGGTACAATTACCTCGTCAAGTTCTACTTTCCTCCCACTCACTTCTTTGAGAGAAACTCCTTCTCTAGAAAGTATCCATTCTTAGCAACGAATGTCTTTCCTTCGAATCTATGATAGAAGGTGTACCCAACTGTCTCCTTTTGGGTATCCTATGAAGACACATTTCTCTGATTTGGGTTTGAGCTTACCAGGATGAAACTTTTTCACATAAGCATCGCAACCCCAAATTTTAAGAAATGACAGCTTTGGTTTCTTGCCAAACCATAGTTCATGCGGTGTCATCTCAACGGATTTAGATGGTGCCCTATTTAACGTGAATGCAGCTGTCTCTAATGCATAACCCCAAAACGATAGTGGTAAATCGGTAAGAGACATCATAGATTGCACCATATCTAATAAAGTACGGTTACGATGTTCGAACACACCATTACGCTGTGGTGTTCCAGGTGGCGTGAGTTGCGAAACTATTCTGCATTGTTTCAAATGAAGACTAAACTCGTAACTCAAATATTCTCCTACACGATCACATCGCAAAAACTTTATTTTCTTATTACGACGATTTTCCACTTTAGTCTGAAATTCTTTGAACTTTTCAAATGTTTCAGACTTATCTTTGATCAAGTAGATATACCCATATATGCTCAAATCATATGTGAAGGTCAGAAAATAATGATACCTGCCGCGAGCCTCAACACTCATCGAACTGCATACATCAGTATGTATTATTTCCAACAAGTCTGTTGCTCGATCCATTGTTCCGGAGAACGGAGTCTTAGTCAGCTTGCCCATGAGGCATGGTTCGCAAGCATCAACTGATTCATAATCAAGTGATTCCAAAAGTACATTAGCATGGATTTTCTTCATGCGCTTTACACCAATATGACCTAAACGGCAGTGCCACAAATAAGTTGCACTATCATTATTAACTTTGCATCTTTTGGCTTCAATATTATGAATATGTGTATCACTATGATAGAGATTCAATAAACCATTCACCTTGGGTGTATGACCATTTGAAGGTTTTATTCATGTAAATAGAATAACAATTATTCTCTGACTTTAAATGAATAACCGTATTGCAATAAACATGATCAAATCATATTCATGCTTAACGCAAACACCAAATAACATTTATTTAGGTTCAACACTAATCCCGAAAGTATAGGGAGTGTGCGGTGATGGTCATATCAATCTTGGAACCACTTCCAACACACATCGTCACTTCACTCTTAACTAGTATCTGTTCATTCTGCAACTCCCATTTCGAGTTACTAATCTTAGCAACTGAACTAGTATCAAATACTGAGGGGTTGCTATAAACACTAGTAAACTACACATCAATAACATGTATATCAAATATACCTTTGTTCACTTTGCCATCCTTCTTATCCGCCAAATACTTGGGGCAGTTCTGCTTCCAGTGACCAGTCCCTTTGTAGTAGAAGCACTTAGTATCAGGCTTAGGTCTAGACTTGGGCTTCTTCAATTGAGCAGCAACTTGCTTGCCGTTCTTCTTGAAGTTCCCGTTCTTCCCTTTGCCCTTTTCTTGAAACTAGTGTTCTTGTCAACCATCAACACTTCATGCTTTTCTTGATTTCTACCTTCATCAATTTCAGCATCACGAAGAGCTTGGGAATCGTTTCCGTTATCCCTTGCATATTATAGTTCATCACGAAGTTCTAGTAACTTGGTGATAGTGACTAGAGAATTCTGTCAAACACTGTCTTATCTAGAAGATTAACTCCCACTTGATTCAAGTGATTGTAGTACTCAAACATTCTGAGAACATGCTCACTAGCTGAGAAATTCTCCTCCATCTTATAGGCAAAGTGCTTGTCAAAGGTCTCATACCTTTCGACATGGGCATGAGTCTAAAATACTAATTTCAACTCTTGGAACATCTCATATGCTTCGTGGCGTTCAAAACGTCTTTGAAGCCCTGATTCTAAGCCGTAAAGCATGGTGCACTAAATTATCAAGTAGTCATCATATCGAGCTTGCCAAACGTTCATAATGTCTGCATCCACTCCTGCAATCGGTCTGTCACCTAGTGGTGGATCAAGGACATAATTCTTCTGTGCAACAATGAGGATAATCCTCAGATCAAGGATCCAATCTGCATCATTGCTACTAACATCTTTCAACTTAGTTTTCTCTAGGAACATATCGAAAATAAAATAGGGGAGCTAAACACGAGCCATTGATCTACAACCTAGATATGCTAATACTACCAGGACTAAGTTCATGATAAATTTAAAGTTCAATTAATCATATTACTTAAGAACTCCCACTTAGATAGACATCCCTCTCATCATATAAGTGATCACGTGATCCATATCAACTAAACCATGTCCGATCATCACGTGAGATGGAGTAGTTTTCAATGGTGAACATCACTATGTTGATCACACCTACTATATGATTCACGCTCGACCTTTCGGTCTCCAGTGTTCCGAGGCCATATCTGCATATGCTAGGCTCGTCAAGTTTAACCCGAGTATTCCGCGTGTGCAAAACTGGCTTGCACTCGTTGTATGTGAACGTAGAGCTTATCACACCCGATCATCACGCGGTGTCTCAGCATGACGAACTGTCACAATGGTGCATACTCAGGGAGAACACTTATACCGTGAAATTTAGTGAGAGATCATCCTATAATGCTACCGCCGAACTAAGCAAAATAAGATACATAAAGGATAAACATCACAGGTAATCAAAATATGTGACATGATGTGGCCATCATCATCTTGTGCCTTTGATCTCCATCTCCAAAAAAACATCAAGATCTCTATCGTCACCGGCATGACACCATGATCTCCATCATATTGATCTCTATCAACGTGTCATCACATGGTCGTCTCACCAACTATTGCTCTTGCAACTATTGCTATCGCATAGCAATAAAGTAAAGCAATTATTTGGCGCTTGCATCTTATGCAATAAAGAGACAACCATAAGGCTACTGCCAGTTGCCGATAACTTCAACAAAACATGATAATCTCATACAACAATTTATATCTCATCACGTCTTGACCATATCACATCACAACATGCCCTGCAAAAACAAGTTAGACGTCCTCTACTTTGTTGTTTCAAGTTTTACGTGGCTGCTACGGGCTGAGCAAAGAACCGTTCTTACCTATGCATCAAAAACCACAACGCGGTATAGTGATTGCTTTTTGATCTTCAGAAAGAACCTTGTTCATTGAATCTGATTCAACTAAAGTAGGAGAAACAGACACCCACTAGCCACCTGTGTGCAAAGCACGTCGGTAGAACCAGTCTCGCGTAAGCGTACGCATAATGTCGGTCTAAGCCGCTTCATCCAACAATGCCGCTGAATCAAGAATCAACTAGTGACGGCAAGCAATATGTATATACCACGCCCACAACTCCTTTGTGTTCTACTCGTGCATATAACATCTACGCATAAACCTGGCTCTGATACCACTATTGGGGAACGTAGTAATTTCAAAAACAAATCTACGCACACACAAGATCATGGTGATGCATAGCAACGAGAGGGGAGAGTGTCATCCACGTACCCTCGTAGACCGTAAGCGGAAGCGTTATGAGAACACGGTTGATGTAGTTGAGGGAGTCCAGGATTAGGGGGTCTCTGGACAGCCGGACTATATCCTTTGGCCGGACTGTTGGACTATGAAGATACAACATTGAAGACTTCGTCCCGTGTCCGGATGGGACTCTACTTGGCGTGGAAGGCAAGCTAGGCAATACGGATATGTATATCTCCTTCTTTGTAACCGACCTTGTGTAACCCTAGCCCCCTCCGGTGTCTATATAAACCAGAGGGTTTTAGTCCGTAGGACAACAAACAATCATACCATAGGCTAGCTTTTAGGGTTTAGCCTCTCCGATCTCGTGGTAGATCAACTCTTGTACTACCCATATTATCAAGAATAATCAAGCAGGACATAGGGTTTTACCTCCATCAAGAGGGCCTGAACCTGGGTAAAACATCGTGTCCCCTGCCTCCTGTTACCATCCGCCTTAGATGCACAGTTCGGGACCCCCTACCCGAGATCCACCGGTTTTGACACCGACATTGGTGCTTTCATTGAGAGTTCCTCTGTGTCGTCGCTGTTAGGCTTGATGGCTCCTTCAATCATCGATAGCGATGCGGTCCAGGGTGAGACTTTTCTCCCCGGACAGATCTTTGTATTCGGCGGCTTCACACTGCGGGCCAACTCGCTTGGCCATCTCGAGCAAATCAAGAGTTACGCCCCTGGCCATCAGGTCAGCTTTGGAAGCTTAAACTACATGGCAGATATCCGTGCAGACTTGATCTTCGACGGATTCGAGCCCCTGCCTAGTGCGCCACACGGTCACGATGAGCATGATTTAGCTCTGCCATCGGACAGTGTCCAGGAGATCGCGCCGGCAACCGCTCCGACCCTCAATTCGGAGCCAGCTGCGCTATCCATGGGCGGGTGGATAGACCCCGCCACGGAGGTCATATCCTCAGCGGCGATCGAGCCGAATATCGACCTTACCCTTCACGAGAGCCGTAATGCCACACTGTCGGATCCTTCCCCGGCCGCGGACTCCGAACCGCCTGCGCCCGTGCCTATCGAATCCGATTGGGCGCCGATCATGGAGTTTACCTCCGCGGATATCTTTTAGCACTCGCCCTTCGGCGACATACTGAACTCATTAAGGTCTCTCTCCTTGTCAGGAGAGTCCTGGCCGAACTATGTCCGGCAGGATTGGGGTGCGGATGACGAAGAAAAATTAACCTTCCATATCGCTCCGTTCCAAAGCGGCTATCAAGCACTACTCGGACGCGAAGCTTTCGCTTGCTTTAACGCAATACCGCATTATGCATCCCTCATCCTTAAGATGCCCGGTCCATGCGGCATCATTACAGTAGATGGAAATATTGAGCGCTCCTTGCGCGCGAAAGACCGTGCGGCTGCCTTGGCAGCCGCACACTAAACGGCCTCGCCAACTAAAGCATCTAACGGGTCGTTAAGACCACGGACACGGTTGGACGAGTCAGGTACTGCTATATGTAATTGATACAAGTTTGATGGCTATACCCCTATTACAATACAAGGGGCTCAACGCGTGCGCACAGGCGACAATCAGGCTCAACTTTACTCATATTGTTTATTTAGTATAACTTACCTTTTGCACGACAGCAGATGACCATCATGCTACACCCGTCCAGAATACGGCACAACGGAGACACAGGCGCAGACGTGCAGCAGGGACCTGTTCCAAGGATTCTTTTTAGATTAAGACCCTGCGTAAACCTTTTTTACTGTCTCTTGTTGATACACATCGCTCATATTCTCAATACAATTGATAAGGATGCTGGCGTATTGGCATGTGGCCACGTCAGAATAATGCACGTACTTGGACACCAGGGGCTTATTACAAAGGGCACTGTTTAGGCCCGGTTTACACCATAAAGACCAAATACCTTAGGGAGTGTTCGGCGTCGCGAGTTTGACCTTATATGCACCAGCTCCGAATCATGTCTTTGGTCAAATGTTGCGTTTGCCTGGCTCCTGTGTTTTGCTGCCTTACGTTCCGCTCTATTGGCTAAGGCGGCACCAGGAGAACTACTGCGATTGTGCCCTGGTTCATCCGGACGAGCACCTCAGTAGAGAAAGCCGAAAACTGACTGTCATGATATAGCGTGAGACTGGTCAACCACTCGATGACCTACTGGAATCTTCGGGATTCCTCCCCCTTAACGAAGGGCCGTTTCCCGGCCAGGCATGTACGCACCCCGAATTCGGATGAGTGCGGAGCCACCAGGGGCTATATAGTAGCCCCACTGTCAAACTCCTCTGGCTAAGTGAAAGTGTTAAAGCATTATAGTCTGGTTGCCTAGTTCGCTGCGCTATCACCTCCTTAATGGACCAAGACGTTGGTCAAGTGTGAACATGCGTCTTCTGCGAACACCCCCTCATTATATGCATGGGGGCTGAAGCCGACGACTGCAATCTTTCAGGTTATATACATATATAGATAAACGGCCGCACAGGAGGCATCATAATACTTTTGGGCAAAAGTATAAATAAAGCCTTGATAAACTTAATAAAACATTGTTTTTACAATGGGAATACATGTCATTCAAACATAATATTCTTCGAGCACTGGGCCTCTATCGTACGAGTGCCTTCAAGAACTTCAAAATAGTGCTCGGCAGCCACTCGGCCTATGGCCGAACCCTCCACCACGACAGTGGTGGCATCCATCTCCACCCAGTATGTTTTGACACAGGCAAGGGCCATCCGCGAGCCTTCTATGCACACCGACCTCTTCATGGCATTAATGCGCGACACCACACCAAGGAACTGCTGCACCAAACTAAAATAGATGTTCGACTTTGGCCTTTCCGGCCACAGATGATCCACAACAGACCTCATGGCGATTCCGGACAATCTATTCAGCTCGGCCCATTCGGCAAGCCGATCAGTCAATGGAAGCGGACGCTCTGGAACATTAAATTGTGACCAGAATAGCTTGTCCACTTCACGGTCTGTTTGATCTCAGAAGTATTCGGCCGCATCAACAGCACTCGCCGCCAAGTCCAGATATGCGCCCGCCGAACTCCACAGCCGGTCTAGAGGGGCATACTGAGGATCTCCAAACTTCCTCCGCAACATGAAGGGTTTCCCAGCCGCGATATCCCTAGCTTCACGCAGCTCCTCCTTCTTTGATCTCATCGCAGAGCGGGTGTCTTTGGCCGCTATCATGGCCTTTTCCAGGTCCATCGCCTTGGCCTGGTTTTCTTTTTCAAGAAGCTGGCAATGGTCGGCAGTGTCTTTTAACTTTAGAGCCATCTTGGCCATTTTCTATTTGCTCTCGCAATGCGCGGCCTTTTCGGCTCTTAACTCTTCGGCCGCCTTTAAAGCGCCCGCATTGCTACTTCTTGCTTGCTCCTTGGCTCGGGCAAGCTCCGCCCAAAGGGTCTCCACGCTGGCCGCTCCATCTGCAGTCACAACATATTAAAGATACTGGCATCATGCTGCTCTTATTATGTGACGATCACCAGAAAGGCCACTCACCCTGTGCCTTGTCAAGCCGCTCGTTGACAAGCACGATGTCGGCATCTGCCGCATCCAGCTGCCGCTTTATTTCCGCATACCCAATAGTCCGACTAGCCACCGGAGCCTCCATCACCTGCACCATAAAGGCAGTTTGGTTGTTACCTGGGACTATGATCCTATGTTTGTCGCCATTTTCGACGACAACCAGAGTCTCAGGGGCTACTATCTACACAGGGCACATCTAAAAATGTGCGGTACTTTAAAAAATATACATCATTTCACGTACCTCAAAACCCGTCAGTAAACTCATAAAGGCTTCATGCAGCCCACTTTCGGTGGACGAAATCCTTTCAATCAGTGTACCCATCAATGTGTGATGCTCTTTTGAGATAACCTCCTTCTCCAGCCGATCCCTCCGTACATCCGACCGCGCACCAGACGGTGCCGGACTCTGTTGATTGCTCTCCTCGAGAGCCGGATACTGAGGACTTTGGATGGCCATAGGATTACCTTCTGGCCTTGCCGGATCAGGTGAAGCCCTTCGCGACGACACCTCAAGGTCGCCCCCTTCATAAGGTGGTGTGGCAGGGGGAGGCTTTCGCTCTCCATCATCTCCGGAAG
Source organism: Triticum urartu (assembly GCF_003073215.2). Lineage (NCBI taxonomy): Eukaryota > Viridiplantae > Streptophyta > Magnoliopsida > Poales > Poaceae > Triticum > Triticum urartu. The sequence goes on along the minus strand of NC_053027.1, from coordinate 392,952,592 downwards.
AAGATCCCCCGAAGACGAGCTCAGCTGAGAAGGGCTAAGATCCGAACTGCCACATAAATACTTCGGTCATTTTCCTCAGAAGTAAGGTAGGATATCTTCACTATTAAATACCTTTTTATTACTTACAGCTCGTTAGAGGGCTGATCCCCGCGCGGGCGTTGTGCAGCAAGAACACCCTCCGAGGCAGGACCCTCTGGCAGAAATTTCTTCTCCCGCTTGGAAACCTTGATTTCCGGAACTTCGGAGGTAGTCCTCTTCCTTCCCCAAGGAGAGAGAGTGTCAGATTCTTCCCCTTGGTTATCCTCCCTCGCGGAGGTGCTCGTTCCCTCGGTTGGAATAGGTAGCGATGGAGGCCAGCTTTTGCCCTCTTTATTCCCCCCTTCATCTTCCTTCGAGGGCACCGGACAAGGCGCTGGCTCGAGCATTTTTTCCAACACCGGATTGTCCAAGCCTTCAGGAAGGGGGGCCGAACACCGGATCATCTTCGCCGTTGTTAACTAGTCCTGGTCAAAGAGCGATTCTTCAGGATAATGTCATGATAAATAAAAGGACAATGTGTTTGGACATAGGATTACTTACTTGGGCAGCAGTGTGGTTGCTGCTTAGGCCCACATCCTCGGTGGTATCCAGACACTCTATTTGGGGTCCGAAGAATGATTTATACATCTCCTCGTGCGTCAGGCCGAGAAAATTCTAAATAGTGCGCGGTCCTTTTGGGTTGAATTCCCACATACAGAGGGGCCGGCGTTTGAAAGGCTGGACTCGACGAACCAGCATGACTTGCATTACCATAACCAGACTGAAATCTCCCTCGAAGAGATCTCGGATATGGCTCTGCAGTATTGGCACGTCCTTGGCTGGACCCCAGCTCTGTCCCCTACTGATCCATGACATCTGTTGTGGTGGAGGGCCCGAGCGAAAGGTGGGGGCAGCTACCCACTTGGCACTTCGGGGAACAGTGACGTAAAACCACTCCCGTTGCCACAATCCGGACACCTCTATAAAGGAACCCTTTGGCCACGGAGCATCCGCAATTTTTCTTATTAAAGCACCTCCGCATGCTACGTACAGTCCCTCGACTGTCTTCGGCTTCACATCGAAGGTCTTGAGCCACAAGCCGAAGTGAGGGGTAATGCGGAGGAAGGCCTCACAGAAGACAATAAATGACAAGATGTGGAGAAGGGAGTCCGGGGCCAGATCGTGAAAATCCAGCCCGTAATAGAACATAAGACCCCTGACAAAGGGATCCAGAGTGAGGCCTAGTCCTCGGAGGAAGTGGGAGATGAACACAACGCTCTCGTGGGGTTCGGGAGTAGGGATGACCTACCCTCGGGCGGTCAGCCTATGCGAAATTTCGGCGGTCAGATATTTGGCTTCCCTCAATTTCTTGATGTCCTCCTCCGTGACGGAGGAAGGCATCCACCGGCCTTGAAGGCTGGATCCGGACATGATTGAAGGTCTGAAGCACCTGACCTGGGCTTTGGGTGTTAGAACTCGAGGCGGGGGAAGGATTCGATTGAGCACAGGAGGGAAGAAGTAAAGGCCTTGTACCTTTATAAAGAGGGTGAATATCAAGCGTCCTCCTCGTGGTCGTTTGGGACTTGCCTAAAATCTAGGAGTCCTAGGCACAGTTGGGTTACCCACGTCTGTATTGATGAGAATCCCGTAATAAGGGGAACACGATCTCTGATTCGACAAGACGTGTCAAGAAACCGCCTCGCGTTATGTGCGGGGCTGGTTAAGGAAAAACGGTTCGAATAATTACCGGGCCGTGGCATGATGTCATGCTGCCAAAACATGTCAGCAGATTGGATTTGTGGGAATATTATTCTCTCTATGGTGGTATGTGGAACTTATTTTGCAGGGTCGGACACTATCCTTATATTCAAACTCTTTTGTGGTGTATTCGGAGGAGGAACCCGCCTTGCAATGCCGAAGACAACACTGCGCGCCGGACTCATCGTCATTGAAGCCTAGTTCAGGGGCTACTGAGGGAGTCCTGGATGAGGGGGTCTCCGGATAGCCGGACTATATCCTTTGGCCGGACTGTTGGACTATGAAGATACAAGATTGAAGACTTCGTCCCGTGTCCGGATGGGACTCTACTTGGCGTGGAAGGCAAGCTAGGCAATACGGATATGTATATCTCCACCTTTGTAACCGACCTTGTGTAACCCTAGCCCCCTCCGGTGTCTATATAAACCGGAGAGTTTTAGTCCGTAGGACAATAGACAATCATACCATAGGCTCGCTTTTAGGGTTTAGCCTCTCTGATCTCGTGGTAGATCAACTCTTGTACTACCCATATTATAAAGAATAATCAAGCAGGACGTAGGGTTTTACCTCCATCAAGAGGGCCCGAACCTGGGTAAAACATCGTGTCCCCTGCCTCCTGTTACCATCCGCCTTAGACGCACAGTTCAGGACCCCCTACTCGAGATCCGCCAGTTTTGACACCGATAGTAGTCGTACGTCTTCACGATCCGACCAATCCAAGTACAGAACATATGGTACCTCCGAGTTTAGCACATGTTCAGCTCGGTGACGTCCCATGAACTCCGATATAGCAGAGCTTCGAGGGAGAGTTCCGTCAGCACGACGGCGTGATGACGGTGATGATGATGCTACCGACGCAGGGCTTCGCCTAAGCACCGCTACGATATGACCGAGGTGGATTATGGTGGAGGGGGGCACCACACACGGCTAAAAGATCAACTGATGAACTTGTGTGTCCTCTAGGGTGCCCCTTCCCCATGTATATAAAGGAGGGAGGGGAGGCCGGCCGGCCTCTCTAGGCGCGCCAAAGGGGGGAGGAATCCCCCTCCTAGTAGGAGTAGGATTCCTCCTTTCCTAGTCCTACTAGGAGGGGGAAGGAAGGAGAAGGGGAGGAGAAGGAAAGAGGGGGCGCAACCCCTCCCCTAGTCCAATTCGGACTAGGCCCATGGGGGGCGCGCGGCCAGCCCTCGTGGCTTATCCTCTTTTTCCCTTAAAGCCCACTAAGGCCCATATGCATTCCCGTATTCCCGTAACTCCCCTGGTACTCCTAAAAAATACCCGGATCACTCGGAATCTTTCTGATATCCGAATATAGCCTTCCAATATATCGATCTTTACGGCTCAATCATTTCAAGACTCCTCGTCATGTCCTTGATCTCATCCGGGACTCCAAACAACCTTCGGTACATCAAAACACATAAACTCATAATACCTATCGTCACCGAATGTTAAGCGTGCGGACCCTATGGGTTCGAGAACTATGTAGACATGACCGAGAATCATTTCCGGTCAGTAACCAATAGCGGAACCTGGATGCTCATATTGGCTCCTAAATATTCTACAAAGATCTTTAATGGTCAAACCGCATAACAACATACGTTGTTCCCTTTGTCATCGGTATGTTACTTGCCCGAGATTCAATCGTCGGTATCTCAATACCTAGTTCAATCTCGTTACCGGCAAGTCTCTTTACTCGTTCCGTAATGCATCATCCTGCAACTAACTCATTAGTCACATTGCTTGCAAGGCTTATAGTGATGTGCATTATCGAGAGGGCCCAGAGATACCTCTCCGACAATCGGAGTGACAAATCCTAATCTCGATCTATGCCAACTCAACAAGTACCATCGGAGACACCTGTAGAGCACCTTTATAATCACCCAGTTACATTGTGACATTTGGTAGCACTCAAAGTGTTCCTGTGGTATTCGGGAGTTGCATAATCTCATAGTCAGAGGAACATGTATAAGTCATGAAGAAAGTAGTAGCAACAAACTAAACAATCATCGTGCTAAGCTAACGGAATGGGTCAAGTCAATCACATCATTCTCTAATGATGTGATCATGTTAATCAAATGACAACTCATGTCTATGGCTAGGAAACTTAACCATCTTTGATTCAACGAGCTAGTCAAGTAGAGGCAAACTAGTGACACTCTGTTTGTCTATGTATTCACACATGCACTAAGTTTCCGGTTAATACAATTCTAGCATGAATAATAAACATTTATCATGATATAAGGAAATATAAATAACAACTTTATTATTGCCTCTACGGCATATTTCCTTCAGTGACAACTACCGCACCGAGCTAATCGACTTCGACATCGCCCGCATCGGCTTACCATACAACACCATCCTCGGGTCCCCGGCGCTGGCCCAATTCGTGGCAACTACTCATCCTGCCTACAACCTCATGAAGATGCCAGGGAGCAGGGGCGTCCTCACCATGGCCGGAGACACCAAGGAAGCCTTGGCGGCCCGGAAACTCGCCTTCAGGGCCACGGCGGCAGCTTGCCCGGCCGACAAGGTCGTACCCAGGGCCAAGGGGGCAGCGCCGACCAAGAAGAAGCAGCTATTCACTCAAGGTCAATCCAAGACAAATCAGATACCGGTCAACGAGGACGGGGCCTTGGGCGCCACCTTTACTATAGGCGCCGACCTCGTCCCAGATCAAGAAAGGGAGTTGATGGACTTCCTGTGGGCGAACAAGGAAGTGTTCGCCTGGGAGCCCAAGCAGCTAGTTGGGGTCCCAAGAGGAGTGATTGAGCATCATCTGAGGGTGTGCCCCAATGTGTGCCCTGTGAAGCCGAGGGCGAGGCAACAATCCACAGAGAAACAGTCTTTCATCATTCAGGAAAACCGCAAGCTAGAGGCAGCAGGTGTCATTGCGAGGTCAGGTACCCAGAGTGGATGGCAAACCCGGTCGTCGTGCCGAATAAAGGAGGGAAGGAACACATGTGTGTCGACTTCACCAACCTCAAGAAGGCTTGCCCTCAAGACCCATTCCCGCTACCGCACATCGACCAGATTGTCGACTCCACCATGGAGTGTGATCTGCTATGTTTCCTGGATGCGTTCTCAGGCTACCACCAGATCAAGATGGCGGTGGAAGATGTGGAGCAAACGGCTTTCTTGACCCCGTGCGTGGTATATTGCTACACTTGCATGCCGTTTGGACTGCAGAACGTAGGAGCGACCTTCCAGCTGCTGATGCACATCGCCTTGGGGTGGCAGCTCGGGAGAAACGCTGAGGCCTACATCGACGACATTGTGGTAAAGTCTCAGAAGGCAAGAACATTGATTCAGGACCTGGAGGAGACCTTCGTGAGCCTGCGCTATGTGGACTTGCGGCTCAACCCGGAGAAATGCGTGTTTGGTGTCCCTTCCAGCAAGCTGCTGGGCTTCCTCGTGTCCCACGGGGGGGTCGAGGCCAACCCGGAGAAGGTGAAGGCAATCGAAGACATGAGCCCACCACAAACCCTCAAGGAGATGCAGAAGCTTGCACGCTGCGTGACTTCGCTGGGGCGCTTCATCTCAAAGTTGGGGGAGTGCGCCTTGCCGTTCTTCAAGCTGTTGAAGAAGAAGGGTTCGTTCGAGTGGACCCCCGAGGCCGACCTGGCATTTCAAGACCTCAAAAGATACTTGACCAGCCCGCCGGTGATGGTGGCGCCTCGTCCTGTCGAGCCCTTGGTACTCTACCTATCTGCCACACCCCACTCCGCCAGCGCGGTGCTGGTGGCCCTCGGGGAGGAGCGCCAGGTCAAGGGCCTGCCAAATGGAGCCGCCAAGCCGGATGAGGAAGCACAACACCAAGGCGATGCTCCTGAGGCAGCGGCTGCCCTGTCTGGTCATCAAGCTGGAGATCCACAGGAAACACCTCAGCCCCCGGGAACCAAAAACTCCGTCAGCTCTCCCGCCCTCGTCGAGCACCCAGTATATTTCGTCAGCACAATGCTACGAGATGCGAGAGCATGATACCCCATGCCTCAGAAGCTCTTGCTCGCGCTCCTGGTGACCTCGCGTAAGCTGCATCACTTCTTCCAAGGTCACCCCATCAAGGTCGTCTTGGCTTATCCGTTGGAGAGAGTGCTCAGGAGCCCCAATGTTGCGGGAAGGGTCGCCGAATGGAACATCGAGCTTCAAGCATTTGACTTGGAGTTCAGCACAACCAGGGTCATCAAGGGAGCTGCACTCGCCGACTTTGTGGCAGAATGGACCGACACCTCGGAACTCGAAGCAGGTGAGAACCAATCCTTCTCACTAGGGAGTGAAGCGCTGGACGGCTGGGTCATGTACTTCGATGGCGCGTTTGCACGCCAGGGTGTGGGGGCTGGAGCCGTGCTCATCTCGCCCACTCAGGACAAACTTTGCTACACCGTGCAGCTCTGCTTCCAGTGGGGCGAGAAGGTCTCCAACAACATCGCAGAGTCCGAGGGCGTCATCGTCGGCCTTAAGGCTGTGGTGGCCCTGGGGGTGAGACGCCTCACCATCAAGGGAGACTCGCATCTCCTCGTCAACTTCTCCAACAAGGTGTACGAGCCAAAGGATGAGCACATGGGGGCATACCTCGCGGAAGTACGCAAAATGGAGAAGCAGTTCCTGGGCCTGGAGCTACAGCATGTGCCTCGTGGCACCAACAAATAGGCCGATGACATCGCCAAAAGTGCATCCAAGCGGATACCCCAAGAGCCTGGCATCTTCGAGGAGCGGCTCTTGAAGCCTTCGGCGGCACCTCCGCCTGAGGAGCCGGCGCAACCTCAGGAGGAGCTCCCCCAGCCACCAGCCTCGGGAGTCCCCGCCTGCGGCCCGACCTCAGGAGCGCGCCTCCTCTTAGCGCTCGAGCCTCAGGAGGGGTGCCGGATCGAGGAGTTCAGGGCGTACCTGACGCAAGGCATGTTGCCAGAGAAGGAAGAAGATGCGGAGCGTGTGGCCCGGCAGACTATGGTGTACTGCATTCATGACGGTGAGCTATACAAGAAGCGGCCAAATGATGTTTCTCTATGATGCATTTCCAGGGAACAGGGGAATGAGCTACTGGCTGACATACATGGCGGAGACTGCGGGCACCACTCGTCGTCGTGCACCCTAGTCGGCAAGGCTTTCCGCAGCGGGTTCTACTGGCCCATGACACTCAACGACGCGGCCGAACTGGTGAAATCCTGCGAGGCCTGCCAATTCCACGCCAAGCAGATCCACCAGCCGGCTCAGGGCCTCCAGACTATCCCGCTCTCATGGCCGTTCGCGGTTTGGGGGCGGGATATCCTGGGCCCATTCCATCGAGCACCTGGAGGTTACCGCTACCTCTACGTCGCCATCGATAAATTCACCAAGTGGGCGGAAGTGGAAGTCGTCCACACCATCTCAGCCGGGTCAGCAGTCAAGTTCATCAAGCGCCTCGTAAGCCGATTTGGGGTCCCTAATCGCATCATCACCAACAACGGCTCATAGTTCACTAGCAATCTCTTCAAAACATATTGTGCTATCCTTGGAACGCAGATCTCCTATGCCTTCGTGGCACACCCCAGGAGCAACGGCCAGGCCGAATGCGCCAACGTGGAAGTCCAGAGGGGTCTCAAGACCAGGACCTTCAAGAAGAAGCTCGAGGCCTGCGGCAAGGGTTGGCACGACGAGCTCCAGTCCGTGATGTGGTCCATCCGCACCACCGCCACCAGGCTGACAGGTGAGACCCCGTTCTTCCTCGTCTATGGAGCAGAAGCGGTTCTCCCACATGAGGTCAAGCATTGCTCCGCGTGGGTCCTGGTGTTTGATGAAACGCAGCAGGACGCCATGCGGGGGATGGACCTCGTGCTGGGGGAGGAATGCCGCCATGAAGCCTCGCTCTGAGTTGTGAGGTACCAGCAGGCGCTGCGGTGGTACCACTACCGCAGCGTCCGCTCCAGGGCGCTCGAGGTGGGTGATCTCGTCCTGAGGCAGGTGCTCTCCAGGGAAGGGTTGCACAAGCTCTCACCCATGTGGGAGGGCCCGTTTCGGGTCGCCCACGTCTCCAGGCCTGGCGCCGCGCGCCTGGAGTCACCAGACGAGATCCCCATCTAGAACGCCTGGAACATCCAACACCTCTGGAAGTTCTACCCATGAAGCAAGGCTCGCCGCCTGTGAAGCAAGGCCCAGTGCCTGTGAAGATCTCCGCTCGTGACACACTCACGTAATAATGAGTGGGGCTGTACACGCCCCGGAGTCTTGGGAGTGCCGCCCGCGGGCCTCGGGGGCTCCCTCCCACGTCTTAGTGGAAGCACTTAGCTCCACGCTGGTTCGTGGCCTACGGCGCCCGCAACCAGGATTTGGAAAAGTAAGAATCTCCTAACGAATTTTTGCAGCTCTCGGACGCCTTCCGAGCACAGGAGGCCTCGCCAGGCACTAGGGAATGCGCTCCTCGCGAGGTGGAAACTACTTCAGGCACATCAAGCTAAGTTATTCCTACGCGCCTACATAAAACATTGATGCTGCAACACGACACAAGAGCGATAAACATAGCACAGCCATTTGGAAATCATAGTTGTTGCACGCTCCAGCAGGGGCCCCATACTTGTCTGTCTCTTAATGCAGGAAGGAAAGGAAGAACGAAACAAAAGCGGCACATGCTCCCGTGGCAGCTCGCGAGGATGGGCCCATGGCGCTCTCCTGAGCTCAGCCAAACCCCTCCTCGTGCTTCACTGGAGCGCGACGACGAGACGACCCGCTACCACCTTCGAAGCGGGCATAGCGGTGTGGCAGCTGGTCGTAGCCGCCGCTGCTGGACCTATCGTTGGAAGAAGAGTCGCCGAAGCTGGACGAGCCATGGCCGGCGCCGAGGCGATCCCGCCTTCACTCTCGTCGCGGCCGTCGCCGAGGCTGGGCACCTCACCACCATCGTAGTCCTCAGGGCAACACCCGAGGGGACGGCCATCTTCCCCGAACACCCTCACATAGAGGGACGCGTTGCCATCATACTTGAAGTGGAGGGAGCACTGTTGGCCCAGAACGCGTGCGCAGGCAAACGTCTGCCAGCCGCGTGCTAGGGCTGCGTTGCCTGCGGCGGAGACCTCGACCACGACCCACGAAGCCTTGCTGCAGCAGCCGTTCGCCTGCAGCCAGAGACCGCCTGGACCCATGGCTGGCAGCTTGCCGGCAAAGAAGCGTGGGAGCTGAAGCCAAGTACCGGCCAGGTTCTATAACCACACGACGAACTCCGGCAGCACTTCCGCCGAGTGGAAGCGTGGCCTCAACCATGGCGCGCCTCCCTTCATTGACGGGGCTGCCACGACCTGGGCGACTCCCACCACGCGAACAGGCGTGACCGCGACCATGAGGGGCCGCGACGGGGGTCGTGGTGTGCTTGTGGGGACGGCCGCGCCCCCTCTTCGGCAACGGTGAGCCAGGGCCCTCCTGGTGAGCCTTCCCCTTCTCTGCGGCCAAGAGCCTCTTCGCAGGCGCCATGGGTGTCGCTGCCGATAGTGAAGCGAGGAAGAAGAAGGAGAGGGAGAAGCGAAGGAAGAGATAGGTGATAGGGGCTCCGCCCCCTCTTCCCATTTATAGCCAAGGGGCAGGCCAACGGCCAGCCTCCATGATCTAAGATAATAATGATCTTTTTCTGTATGCGGCAAGGACTCGTCAAGTCGGGCAGTTGCCGAGGCAGTATGGGGAAGCGGAGACGCCCACGTTCAATCAATCGCCACGTGTCAAGCAGAGCCATAGGCTGTTGGGGCCCGTGGCGCTCCGCACTTGCCCCTTGGCTTCGCCTCGAAGCCAAACCCGAGCGCGCCTTGGGCCCGGGGGCTACTATTGGCGTCCTGGGAACGGGGGTCCCCAGACTTGCGTGCCTGCGGCCCACAACGTGGCTCCACCAGCGGCCCTGTACAACCCATCTTCACCAGCAAACACTCAAAACCCTCATGAGGGGCCAAGCCTTGCGTGGCGGATGACACAAGACCTCCTCGGGGGCAGCTTCACGAGGCAGGCTCACGTGGGGGTGGAGAGATCAAGGCAAGGGACACCTCGCGAGGTTTCTGTGACGCAAGCCATGACGAATGGAGCCAGGTGGGCGCCAGCGCGCGCAGTGTCCTCGTTTCCTCTTTGGTGCTAAAGAGGCAAGCACAGGCGAGGAGTCCCGAGGCATCAGGCAAAGGTTTCCATATCGATGCAACAGGACCAAGACCATCAGGACGGCAAGACAGAGGTCACCGTGGAGCCCAAGACGGCATCACCACCAGAGCCTTTGGCAGGCGAAGACCACCTTTAGTCAGGATAACTTGTACTAGTTGTCTCCCTTAGAATTTGGCCGTTATGGGATCCCTTCCCGCTCAATATTTGGGAAGAGGACCAGGGCCTCTATAAATAGGACTAGCCACCACCATAGCAGATGACGGATCATCCATATCATCCCCAACCACACAAGTTCACCAAGCACAAGAACACCTCTCCTCGAGAGGCTGTTCTTCCTTTGTACTTGTTCATCCCCAGCCTATAAGGCGATCCACCACACCACACTAGAGTAGGGTATTACACCGCAACGGTGGCCCGAACCAGTATAAACTCTTGTGTCTCTTGTTCTTTGGGTTCATAGAGCTAGGCCGTGAGATCATGATGTGTGCGAGCTAGTGGGGGAGAGATCTTCGTGTGCACCCTAGTGTTCGAACCTCAAGGGTTTCGCTGGAACCCGAAATCCGACAACCTTCATCAAATCTATGGAGAGATTTTACCTCTACTACCTGTGTCGGGTTATCAAGACCATGTATTTCTTCAATAGGCGGTAAATTCTTAACATCAGCAACTTTAATACCTTTTCTTTCATAGATTTCTTTGCCTCTTTCATATCTTTAAGACGGAGAAATAGAATACCCCTTTTCTTCGGAGTTGGCTTTGGAGTTGGTTTAGGAAGTGTCTAATCATTATCATTACTTAATATGTTATTCAATAGCAATTCAACTTGCTCAACAGTTCTTCCCCTGAAAACACAACCAACACAACTATCCAGGTAGTCTCTAGAAGCATCGGTTAGTCCATTATAAAAGATATCAAGTATTTCATTTCTCTTGAGAGGACGATCAGGCAAAGAATTAAGTAATTGGAGAAGCCTCCCCCAAGCTTGTGGGAGACTCTCTTCTTCAATTTGCACAAAGTTAAATATTTCCCATAAGACAGCTTGTTTCTTATGAGCGGGGAAATATTTTGCAAATAAGTAGTAAATCATATCCTGGGGACTAGGCACACAACCAGGAGTAAGAGAATTAAACCACAACTTAGCATCACCATGTAATGAGAAAGGAAACAACTTAGGGATATAGTAATAACAATTTTTCCTCATGAGCAAATAGGGTGGCTATATCATTCAATTTAGTAAGATGTGCCACAACAATTTCAGATTCATAACCAGAGAAAGGATCAAATTCAACCAAAGTAATTAACTCAGGATCGACAGAGAATTCATAATCCTTATCAGTAACAAAGATAGGTGAAGTAGCAAAATTAGGATCATATTTCATTCTAGCATTCAAGGATTTTTCTTTCAGCTTAGCTAACAGTTTCTCAAGATCCTCTCTATCATTGCAAGCAAAGAAGTCCCTAGCAGTTTGTTTAACCCTTAGGTACAACATGCAATTCATATCTAGGGAGAGAATCATAATCTTCAGTTTTAATATCATCGGTTTCAATAATTTCATTCTCTCTAACCCTAGCAAGTTGTTCATCAAGGAATTCACCTAGTGGCACAATATTATCAAGTAGAGAAGTAGTTTCATCATAAGCATCATGCATAGCAGAAGTGGCATCATCAATAACATGTGACATATCAAAATCAATAACAGGTGTAGGTGTCGCAAGTTTACTCAAACAGAAGGAGAATCAAGTGTAGAGCTAGATGGCAGTTCCTTATATCCCCTAGTAGTTGAGGGATAGATCTTGGTTTTGTTGTCTTTTAGATTCCTCATAATGACCAACAGATATAAATCCCAAGTGACTCAAAGTATAGAGTTATGCTCCCCGGCAACGGCACCAGAAAAAGGTCTTGATAACCCATAAGTACAGGGGATCGCAACATTTTTTCGAGGGTAGAGTATTCAACCCAAATTTATTGATTCGATGCAAGGGGAGACAAAGAATATTCCCAAGTATAGCAGCTGAGTTGTCAATTCAACCACACCTGAAAGACTTAATATCAGCAGTAGAGTATTTAGTAGCAAAGTAATATGGAAGTAACGGTAACAGTACCAGTTTTGTAGCAATCGTAACAGTGGCAACAAAAAAGTAATGGAGCAAAGATCAATATGAAACAAGCTCATAGGAAATGGATCAATGATGGATAATTATGTCGGATGGCATTCATCATGCAACATTTATAACATAGGGTGACACAAAACTAGCCCCAATTCATCAATATAATGTAGTCATGTATTTTGTATATAGTCATACGTGCTTATGGAAAAGAACTTGCATGACATCTGTTGTCCTACCATCCCGTGGCAGCAGCGGGGCCCTATTGGAAACTAAGGGGTATTAAGGCCTCCCTTAAATATAGTACCAGACCAAACCATTAGCACTTAGTGAATACATGAACTCCTCAAACTACGGTCATCACCGAGAAGTGTCCCGACTATTGTCACTCTGGGGTTGCCGGATCATAACACGTAGTAGGTGACTATAACTTGCAATATCGGATCAAGGACACAAATATATTCATGAAAACATAATACGTTCGTATATGAATCATGGCACTCGGGCCCTAGTGACAAGCATTAGGCATAGCAAAGTCATAGCAACATCAAACTTAGAACATAATGGATACTGGGGATCAAACCCTAACAAAACTAACTCGATTTCACGGTACTCATACAACCCATCACCGTCCAGCAAGCCTACGATGGAATTCCTCATCACGGTGGTGATAATGAAATTGGTGATGGAGGATGGTTGATGATGACGATGGCGATGGATTCCCCTCTCCGGAGCCCAAAACGGACTCCAAATCTGCCCTCCCGAGGAAGTATAGGGCTTGGTGGCGGCTCCGTATCGTAAAACGCGATGAATCCTGCTCTCCGTTTTTTTCTCCCCGAACGTGAATATATGGAGTGGGAGTTCAGGTCGGTGGAGGTCCAGGGGGCCCACAAGGACGGAGGGCGTGCCCCCCACCCTTGTGGCCAGGGTGTGGCCCCCCTTCGGTTGATTCTTTCGTCAATATTTTTTATTAATTCCAAAAATCATCTCCGTGAATTTTCAGGTCATTCCGAGAACTTTTATTTCTACACAAAAATATCACCATGGCAATTCGGCTGAAAACAATGTCAATCCGGGTTAGTTCCATTCAAATCATGCAAGTTAGAGTCCAAAACAAGGGCAAAAGAGTTTGGAAAAGTAGATACGATGGAGACGTATCAATGACCGACAAGTTCATCATCAAGAAGATCCTTAGAGCCTTGGATGGTAAATAGGATACCGTCTGCACATTGATCCAAGTGATGCCCAATTACAAAGATCTCAAGCCCATGGAAGTCATTGGAAGAATTGTTGCTCATGAAATGTCACTCAAGGATAAGGAGGAGCTCCATAACAAGTCTAGTGGTGCATACAAAGTTTCAAGGGATGCTCCTACAACATCAAGTGACAAGCTAGTCTCCAATGAGGAATTAAGTCTAATGGTGAAAAACTTCAACAAATTCCACAAGAGCCGAAGCAAACATAGAAGCTCCAAGTTAAGGTTCTACAATGAGAAAAGATCTTCTAGTCATGATCGTAATTGGTATAATTGACTCTAATGAGTGTATGCCACCTTACAAGAAAAGAGAAGACTCACCTAAATGGAGAAGTAGAAGAGATGAATCATATCATAGAGAGAGAAGGAGTAGAGATGATCGTTATGAACAAAAACCCTCTCGAAGAAGCAAGGATTCGAAAAGGAAAGACAAGTCATCAAAGAGCAACATAAGACGAAGACATCAAGCTCATGTTGGTGAATTGATTTTCGGCTCCGACTCTGACACTCACTCTGAGATAAGCTATCACTCCGATGAAGGTGTTGCCGGTCTTGCTCTAGTGTCAACCAACTACCATGACATATTTGATTCACCAAATGAAGGAATTGGAAGATCCTTCATGGCTAAAGTCCCCAAGGTATCACACCCCGAGTATCTTGATTTCAATAGTGATGAAGATGATTTGCTAGGTGATGATGATTTTCTTGTTGACAAAACTAGTGATGTGTGCTATAATGAACTTGCTAGTAATCATGATAATCAAGATGAAATGAATTACAATGTTAAGAATGAGCTTGAACGTCTAACTAAGGAACTAAACACTCTTAAGTTAGCTCATGAAACAACTCAAGAGGATCACAGAGAGCTCCAAAGAACTCATGAGAAGCTACGCTTCGAGAAGCTAAATTTAGAGCAAAAGCATGAGTTTCTAAAAGCAATCAATGATGATCTTTCAAAGAAGAGTTCCTCTTACATTGCCAAACGTCTCCTCTTGTCTACTTATATGCCACAAGTCAAATCTAGTAACAAGTGTAAGAAAGATTCTTCTTCTACTACTAACAATAACCATGCTAAATTCAATGTTGTTGCCTCTAGTATTTCTCTTGATTCCACTAATGATTCTCTTAGCCAAGTTACACTTGAGCAAGAAAATAGCTTATTGAAGGGAATTGTAGACAAAGGTCTTTACAAGAGTCTTACCGAGAGTAAGCAATTCGTAGAAATTGTATGCAAACAAGGAAGACAACGGAAGAATTAAGGTGTTGGTTTTGAACGAAAGTTCAATGCCAATGGAGTTGAATGGGAACAAGATCAATACCCCAAGATGAAGTTTGTTCCTCAACAAGAGAAGTATGATGCCACTTCTTTTGAGGGAACACAATCTCAATATGATCTTCCACCATAAGACCACAAGCTAAAAGGCAAGGACAAGCTTCAAGAAGAGATTGACTCATTTGAAGAAGCCCCTAAAGCCATGGTCAAGTGCGTCCCCAAGACTTCGGCATGCTCTACTTCATCAAGTTCAACTACAACTCCAAGGATTCCCATCTAGTTGATGTGGGTCCCTAGGAAGAAGAACTAGAGTGTTCTTGAGGGTGACTCTGCCAACATATTTCACTCATATTCATTTTGGCAAGGACTTCTGCAACCAACTTCCACATCCTGCACTAGCTCATGGAGTCACAAACCCTTTGTTGGTAATACAAGGGACAAGGTAACTCAATCATTCTTGGACATCATCATATGTGCAATTCACTCTATGTCTATGGATATCCTTGTATGTTCCTTGTGGGACTAACCCATGTAGGTATTGTAAGTGCAAAATTCCAAAGGATTGCTCCAAACTCTTGATGGACTACATCAACATTGAGCATCCACATCTTCACTATCTACATGAAGTCATCATCGACAAAACCCAAGGTTAGTTCATCCCTCTTTGGGGGGATATCACATCTAGGCAGAGCTTTGCTCTAAAAATTGAGCTAAAGAAACTCTAATGGTATGAACACATTAATGCTTTATGTAAAAGTGGTAAACCCACTTGTGCTTAAATGATGAGTATGACCTATGATCAGATGTTCTCATTTGACTCCTAAGTCAATATACTCATATATAGATGACCTAGTAATCACCAATTACTTGATAGATGCTAGAGTTGGTTGTGCATGTTTGACACATATTTCATTTGCTATCCTATTGTGTGAGCATGTTGGTATGCATGTTTTCTTCATTCGAGGACATCCATATGTTGTTTTGCTTGTCTTGGTTTTTTTGGCCAAGTGGTTGTACAAGAATGCCTAAGCACCTCCTCTAGCTATCTATGCTTTCTTGTCTCATACTCAATTCTTGCTGCATCTCAAAAATTGAACAAGTCATTTTTGGACCCTCTGGGTGAGGCGCACTGGGAGTCACCGATCTGAGAAGGACTGAACTCCAAAACCTTCTTTATGCATATTGGTTCGACCAATCCACTCAAACTCGGTCAAACTGAAATCATTTAGATTGATCTAGTTTTCCTTCTTGGTGTCACTGAGTTGAACCATTTCGGAATCACCAACATGATATACTGCTTGCAGTTACACATGTCGGTGCCACCAAGTTGTTCCACTCGGAGCCGCCGATAGCACACGGGTATATATACCTCCGCGGCCCGTACGTTGAAAAATTCTTCAAACGTCATGTCCCCGCACCCCTGTTGTTGTCGTCGGCTTGTTCTTCGGATCATCACCCTTCTCTCTTGCGTGCCCTTGCCGCCCGATTCCATGCCGTTAATGGGAATCTTCCCGCCGTTGCCGCCTTAGAGGTCTCCACCAAGTTAGGGTGAGATTCGACCCCCTCTGTGTTCTAAATTCTGATTCAATGGACGGATGGATTGTCATTATTCTTGCCACGGATTGAAACCTTCCTTTTCACTACAAATTCTATAGATTAGGTTTGAGCAAAAAACTAGGTTTAAGTTTCCGCCGAATGTATCTCGGACCGACCGATTTGAGATTTTTAGAGTCACCGGTTTGGCCCAGGCCATTGCACTAGTATGTCTCGGTGACACCAAGCAGTACTAATCGGTGAGACCAAACGTGAAGTTTTAGTGAAACCCTAGCATATCAGATACACCGAGCCACATTTTGGTCTAACCGAAGCCGTGTGCCATGTTTCTGTTAAGTGCTTCGGTATCACCGAGATGATCAACTTGGTGGATCCAAAATGCCTTCTGTGAAAACTTGAAACTAAGATTTGAACTAAATTTTCTTCAAAATTATCTACTTTTTGTGATGACTCATCTACTCTGCCCATACCCAACTATTCACAGGGTCAGCTTTGCAAGATGTCAAAGGCCAGTGACAGTTAGAATGTCTCAAAAGCGAATGATGATCTCAGTGCAGGCTCTAGTCCTGAAGGCAGCTACTATGAGGGAGAAAGGAGTTCTCCGGAACTGTCCAAAGCTTCTACAAGGGCATGCAAGAAAGAAGAGAACCTCAGATGATGAGGATGAGGACTTCGTTGCAAGTGAAGCTACTTCCAAGAAGAAAAAGACTGTGCTTGCAAAGGAGTATGGTACAACTGCTAGCACAAGACTATCTGCCAGCTCCAAGGAAAGAACTGCTATAAGAAAGGTGCCCTTGTCCAACTAAGACCAGATCTCTTAGGAGGAGCCATCAAAGAAAAGGAGAGTGAGAAAACAGTCTATGAATGTGGTCTTCAAACCCACTTCAATGAGGAGAGATGATATGCCTGAAAGTGAAGAGGAAGAGGAGGAACCAACAGCTAATCCACCCCCTGCCAAGTCTCAAAAACTTATGGCAGATGCAATGAAGATTGTTGCCACCTCCAAGTCCAAACCCAAAGCTCCAACACCTAAGAGGACAACTAGGAATGATTCTGCTAGTGAGAAGAACAAGGCCCCAGTGCCTGAAGCTGATGCTGATGATGAGCCACTACTGCTTAGGAGGTTGATACCTAAGATTCCTGATCATGACAACACCCATCCAGTTGTTGAGAACATGATGCTGAGGAAGGATAAAGGTCTATGCCAATGGAGATTGTCTGATCCCGATGCTGTCAGAAGAATAACTCCTTGTGACTATTGTTTCCATACCAGAGAGTAACAAGACTTCTATGAGACAGTGTTGCTAGATAAGAAGCCAATTGTTAGTGATATGAAATGGGTGGATTGGAAGTACATTGATGAAAATGAAGAAAACTTCCCCCATGTTCATGAGAGTTTCAAGCTTGCTGGTGTTGATGCCTTTGTTGGGAAGAAGTTTACCAAGTGGATTGATGAGATGATCATGCAATTCTACTCAACTGCTCATTTCTATCCAGATGGGAGGATAGTGTGGATGACTGAGGGAAATAGATACCTGTCAATCATCTCTGAGTGGACTGCTCTTCTTGGTGCTCTTGGAGAAGGAGAGGACGATATTGATATATGCAAAACCCAAGATGGACCACAATTCCATGCAGAACATGTTCAAGCCTATTCCTAAGAAAGACCTTGAGACACACAAGTTTGGATATGTGAAGCACATGTTGGCTGGTTTGGCCACCATCAATACTATTTTGAGGCACACCCTATTTCCCAAATCTAGAGATAACAAGATGATTCATGGCCACTCTATCAACCTTTTGTATCTCTTTGATACACCTTAGAAGTTCAAGGTGATGAGCCTAATAGTTGAAACTATCAAGAGAACCGCAACTAACCAAAAGATATCATGTGGTTTTGCTCCACACATTCAGTTGCTCATCAACTCCAAGGTTGAAAAGAGCACATATCTTATTGATCATGAGCATCTCCCTTTGTTGCAAGAATTAGAGGACAATGCAGTGGTGATGGATCCTTCACACCCTACTTCTGCTAAGGCATAGGAGAAGATTTAGGCAGTTGTTGCAGCTAAAGCCACTAAGGAGGCATCTACTCCCAATGCTCCCATTTCCAACCTCAAGACAAAGAACGACGAAATGACTTATCTGCTAGAAGCAACCCTGAGGATTGAGCAAAGTCTGGCCAATCTCACCAAGAACCAGGAGAGCTTAGAGCGGGTAGTCGAGGCAAAGATATATGATCTTGATGTAACGATCACAGAGGTTCGGTCAATAGTGAAGAAGTTGAAGGATGATGTTGATGCAGCTAGATTTTTGTAGAGAATAGTGGAGATGATAGACCGACAACTGAAAAATTCCAAACAGTGCCTAGGGCACCCAAGTCTACTACAGTGCCTGATGCGAACATGAGGACTATAGTTTCTGCCCCTGTTGTTGCTTCATCAGTGCCACCACCAGAGTCTACTCCACCAGCCCAGCAAACTTCAGCCGAAGCTTCCGCGGATGCACTTCTCTCAACTCCATCTACACACACCAGAGCTGCTAGCTAGAGATCACCATCAGAAGCGGCCGAGGATCGTGCCTAGAGAGACGCAAAGCTCTATACCTATTCGAACTTTTTGGTACTTTTTACCAAAGGGGGAGAATTTGTATAGATCATTTAGGCTTCGAGAGAGAGTTTCTTGCTTTTGCTCATTAGTTTCCTTGAGTTTTTTCTACTATTTGATTTGTGCTACTTTGATTCGTTATGCTTGTGAGATACTATGGTTGTGTTTGATCATACTGTGCTTTATGTTATGCCCAATGCTTATCATTATCATTATCCTTGTATGATCACTCACTTGTGGTTTTGGTGATGTGTGCTTACTATTCCAATCATATCATTTTGTGTGCTTCACCAAGTTGTATGTGACATGGAAGAGTGACCCATGATCCAAATCGATTGTGCATTTGCATTCAAACGCAATTTTTTAATAATGCACAAATTTAGGGGGAGCTCTTACTTATCACATACTGAAAGCGACGATGTATTTCATTCATTTAATCATTTCTCGAAGCTTTGATCTATATATTGTCATCAATTACCAAAAAGGGGGAGATTGAAAGTGCAACTAATCCCGGGTGGTTTTGGTAATTCATAACAACATATATCTCGTTGAACTAACATCCATTCAAGTTAAAGATTTCAGGATGTTGAATGATTAGCATGGCAAGGACTAGTGATTGTGGATCCCTCAAAATGCTAAGGACATGGATTGGCAAAAGCTCAAGACTCTACATTTTTGGTTAAGTGATCCAAGATCACATTGATTTCGTAGGAAAGCCAATACTACTAAAAGGGGATGAGGTTTTGATTATGATCTATTTGCTCAAGTGCTTAGTGATATTACTCCAAAAGTCCTTGACCACTTTATCTATCCAAATATGTCCAAAAACCTACATTCCAACTCAGCCCCACCGAAATTTATCCATTCAGACCCATCGAGTTCATCTGGACACTACCTCTGCAAATCCTAACAAATTAGGTCACCGATATGGTTCTTGGTCCCACTGTTTTGGCCTACCCAACCTTTTGTAACTAGTTGGAATTATTTCGGTCTCGCCGAGTTCTGCAATCGGTCCCATCGAGATGACTTGCCAAACCTTCTATAACTTGCTGCGATAATTTTGGGCTCACCGAGTTTAGCAATCGGTCCCACCAAGATGGCGTGCCAACCTTTTTGTTCCCTTATTGCTTCACTTCAGTCCTACCAAGTTGGTGCAACTGGTGCCACCGAAACGAGGCCTGCCTTTGCCATTGCACATCGGTCCCTTCAAGTTGTTTCCAGTCGGTCCCACCGAGACCTCCAACGTTCATATCTTTTACACAGGTCGGTGCCACCGGTTTGGGTCAAAAGTGTGTAATGGCTGGATTTCGTGTGGAGGCTATTTATACCCATCGCCCCCCTCTTACTAAGTAAGAGAGCCATCAGAACATGCTTCCACTTCGACTACTCATTTTCTGAGAGAAAACCACCTACCCATGTGTTGAGATCAAGAGATTTCGTTCCTACCATTTGAACCTTGATTTCTAGCCTTCCCCAAGTTGGTTTCCACTCAAATCCTTCTTCCACCATAGCCAAATCTGTGAGAGAGCTGAGTCTTGGGGAGACTATCATTTGAAGCACAAGAGCAAGGAGTTCATCATCAACACACCGTCTATTACCTTTTGGAGAGTGGTTTGTCCTAGATTGGTTACGTGTCACTTGGGAGCCTCCGACATGATGTGGAGTTGAACCAGGAAGTTTGTAAGGGCAAGGAGATCGCCTACTTCATGACGATCTACCTGAGTGAGGCAAGTCCTTCGTGGACGATGGCCATGGTGGGATAGACGAGGTTTCTTATTTGTGGACCCTTCGTGGGTGGAGCCCTCCGTGGACTTGCGCAACTATTACCCTTCGTGGATTGAAGTCTCCATCAAGGTGGACGTATGATAGCACCACCTATCGGAACGACGCCAAAAATCATCATGTCCCCATTGAGTTTGCCTTCTCCAAACCCTTCCCTTTACTTACATGTGGAATGTCTTACTTTCCGTTTCTATACTCTTAGAATTGCATGTGTAGGGTGTTGCTTGACTTGTCATAATTGCTAAAATCTTCCTACAACTAAAATTGGGAAAAGGTTAGGTTTTATTTGGTCAAGTAGTCTAATCGCCCCCCTCTAGACATACTTTCGATCCTACACAATGAGACAACCCACCATGTACTCCTACATGGCCTCTCATCGCTACCTTTACCAAATTGTGTTCACACACTTTGCTCTCAACAGTAGGACATGTTCACCACCATTCCAATCCAACCTAGATGAATCATACCTGACACAACTCTAAGCATAGCAGGCATAACAAACAAGCATGAATGAGTAGGCACATCATGGATAAAACAACTCCTACTCATGCTAGTGGGTTTTACTAATTATTGTGGCAAAGACAGGTCATGCAGAGGAATGGGTTCAACTACCGCAACATGTAACAGTTGAATTTTTGTTGTCCTTGTAGGAAATATGCCCTAGAGGTAATAATAAAATGGTTATTATCATATGTCCTGTTCATGATAAATGTTTATTATTCACGCTATAATTGTATTGACCAGAAACTTAAATACATGTGTGAATACATAAACTACACTGTGTCCGTAGTAAGCCTCTACTAGACTAGCTCGTTAATCGAAGATGGTTAAGGTTTTCTAACCATGGACATGAGTTATCATTTGATAATGGGATCACATCATTAGGAGAATGATGTGATGGATAGACCCAACTGTAAGCTTGGCATCAGATCCTTTGGTTATTTGCTACAATTTTCTTCATGTCAAGTATTAGTTCCTTAGACCATGAGACCATGACACCCCCGGATACCAGAGGAATGCCTTGTGTGCTATCAAACATCACTTCATAACTGGGTGATCCTAAAGGTGCTTTACAGGTATCACCGAAGGTGTCTGTTGGGTTGCGTGGATCGAGACTAGGATTTGTCACTCCATGTGATGGAGAGATATCTCTGGGCCCTCTTGGTAATACAACATCATAAGAAGCTTCATGTGTCTAATGAATTTAGTCACGATATCTTGTATTACGGAATTGGTAAAGAGACTTGCCAGCAACGAGATTGAACAAGGTATGGAGATACCGACGATCGAATCTCGGGCAAGTAACATATCACCGGACAAAGGGAATTGCATGGGATTAACTGAGTCCTCGACATCGTGGTTCAACTGATAAAGATCTTCATTGAATATGTAGGAAACAATATGGGCATTCAGGTCCTGCTATTGGTTATTGACCAGAGAGGAGTCTCGGTCATGTCTGCATGTTCCGAAATCGTAAGGTCACACGCTTAACGTTCGGTAGTGCTAGGGTAGTAATGAGATATTAATGGCAGAAAGTTCGAAGGTTGTTCAGAGTCCCGGATGGGATCCGGGATATCACGAGGAGATCCGGAATGGTCCGAAGGTAAAGATTTATAAATGTGAAGTCATATTTTGGGTTCGAGAAAAGTTCGGTTTTTTGGTATTGTACCAGGAATGTTATAGAAGGTTCCGGGGGTTCCACCGTGGGGCCCAACGACCCGGGAAGGGTCCACATGGACCAAGGGGTGGGGCTACATTCCACATGGGCTGGCCGCATCATTCCCCAAAGCACATGTTGTTTAAATCTAGAGATAAGGTATTATCTCTAAATTTAAAGGGTTGAATCTAGAGATAAGATGTTATCTCCAAGTTTAAAGGGATTCTCCAAGTTTAAAGTGATCTCTCCCATATGGTCAACCCTAGGAGGGTTTTGGACGCCTTCCCTGCCCCTAGCCTATATATAGAGGGGGAGGTGCATGGGGGCAGCCATCCCTTCACCTTTGCCCATTGCCTCTCCAACTTCTTCCACGTTCCTCCATTACGCGCTTGGTGAAGCCCTGCTCGAATTCTGCTGCCGCCACCACCATCATACCGCCGTGTTGGTTCTGATCTCATCTACCTCCTCTCTCTTGCTTGCTGGATCAAGAAGGAGAGGACGCCATCGAGCTGAACGTGTGCTACTCTCGGAGGTGTCATCCGTTCGGCACTAGATCGGATTGGATCGTGAAGAATACGACTACATCAACCTTATACATCTCCTAGATTAGATCTTGGGCATAGGAATTTTTTTCATGCTTCGTTCCCCATTAGTAGCATCATGAGCTAGGTCTATGCGTATATGTATATGCACGAGTAGAACGCAAAGTTGTTGTGGCCGTTGATGTTCAAATTGCGTACTTCCTTTGTCTTATTTGGATTCAGCGGTATTGTGGGATGAAGCGGCTCGGACCAACCTTACTTCCACGCATAAGAGACCGGTTCCACTGACTGACATGCATCTTGTATTGCATAAAAGTGGCTTTGTGGGTGTCTGTCTCTCCCACCTTAGTTGAATCTGATTTGACAATGACGGCCCTTGTAGAAGGTTAAAAGGCAACTTGTATATCACTGTTGTGGTTTTGCGTAGATAAGAAAGGTTCTTATAGTTTTCCCTAGCAGCCACATAATATTGCAACAATAAAGTAGAGTACATCTAACTTGTTTTTGCAGGGCATGTTGTGATGTGGTATGGCCAAAACGTGATGTGATATATGTTGATGTATGAGATTATCATGTTTTATAATAAGTTCACAACTTGCATGTCGATGAGTACAGCAACTGGCACGAGCCATAGGGTTGTCTTTAATTTATTCTATGACCTGTGTGTCAATTATTAAACGCCATGTAATTGATTTACTTTATCGCTATGTGTTAGCAATAGTTGTAGAAGCAATATTTAGTGGGACAACCACGTGACGACACGATGATGGAAATCATGGTGTCATGCCAGTGACGATGGAGATCATGCCGGTGCTTTGGAGATGGAGATCAAAAGCAGAAGATGATAATGGACATATCATGTCTCATATTGATTGCATGTGATGTTTATCCTTTTATGCATCTTATTTTTCTTAGGAAGACGGTAGCATTATAGATGACCCCTTCACTAACTTTCAAGATAAAAGTGTTCTTCCTAAGTATGCACCATTGCAAAAGTTCATCGTTTGGAAGCACCTCGTGATGATTGGGTGTGATAGACTCTATGTTCACATACAATGGGTGTAAGCCAGTTTTACACATGCAGAATACTTGGGTTAAACTCTACGAGCCTAGCATGTATAGACATGGCCTCAGAACATGGAGGGCCAAAAGGTCGAACATGAGTCATATAGTAGATACAATCAACATGGAGATGTTCACCATTGATGACGACCCCGTCTCATGTGATGATCGGACATGGGTAGTTGATTTGGATCATCTAAACACTTAGACAACTTGAGGGATGTTGGTTTAAGTGGGAATTCACTAGTAATTTGATTAACTGAACCAATTATCATCAACATAGTCTTAATGTCTTTGCAAATTATGTTGTAGATCAATGGCTCGCGTTGTAGCTCCCTTGATTTTTAATGCGTTCCTAGAGAAAGCTAAGTTGAAAGATGATGGTAGCAACTATGCGGACTGGGTCCATAATTTGAGGATTATCCTCACTTCTGCATAGAAGGCTTATGTCTTCAAAGCACCACTAGGTCTGCCACCTGCTCCTGCTAATCTGGACAATGTGAGTGTGTGGCAGACTAGAAGTGATGAATACACGATAGTACAGTGCTTTACGTCTTAGAACCAAGACTCCAAACACATTTTGAGCACCACGGAGCATATGAGATGCTCTAGGAGCTGAAGTTGGTATTTTAGGCTCATGTCCGGGCTGAGAGGTATGACACCTCTGACAAGTTCTTTAGCTGCAGTATGGTGGAGAACAGTTCCGTTAGTGAGCATGTACTCAGAATGTCTGGGTACTACAACCGCTTGAATCAGTTGGGAGTTAATCTTCCAGGTGAAGTAGAGATTGACAGAGTTCTCCAGTCACTGCCACCAAGCTACAAGGGCTTTGTAATGAACTATAGTATGCAAGGGATGGAGAAAATGATCCCTGAGCTCTTTGCGATGCTTAAGGCCGCAAAAGTATAAATCAAGAAATAGCATCAAGTGTTAATGGTCAATAAGACCACCAGTTTCAAGAAGGCAAGGGAAAGAAAGGGAACTTCAAGAAGAATGGCAAGGCAGTTGTCGCTCCCATGAAGAAACCCAAGTCTAGACCTAAACTCGAGATTGAGTGCTTCTATTGCAAGGGGAAAGTCCACTGGAAGCAAAACTTCCCCAAGTACTTTGCAGTCGATGCACGTCGGAAATGCTTCCAAGGTTGATGTGATTGCCGTCGGCACGCTTCCTCTATGTTTACCTTCGGGGTTAGTTATGAACCTAAATAATTGTCATTTGGTTTGAGCATGAACATTATATCTTGATCTTGTTTATTGCGAGAAAGTTATTCATTTAAGTCGGAGAATAATGGCTGTTCTATTTATATGGATAATATATTTTATGGTCATGCACCCCTTGTGAATGGTTTATTCTTATTGAATCTCGATCATAATGGTACACATGGTCATAAGATTGATGCCAAAAGATGCAAAGTTAATGATGATAGTACCACATACTTGTGGCACTGCCGCTTAGGTCATATTGGTGTAAAGCGCATGAAGAAACTCCATGCTGATGGACTTTTGAAATCACTTGATTCTGAATCTTTTGATACATGTGAACCATGCCTCATGGGCAAGATGACTAAAACCCCGTTTTTCAGATCGATGGAGCGGGCTGGTGAGTTGTTGGAAATAATACATACTGATGTATGCAGTCTGATGAGTGTTGAAGCATGCGGTGGATATCATTATTTTCTTACCTTCACAGATGATATGAGTAGATGTGGGTACATTTACTTAATGAAACACAAGTCTGAAACATTTCAAAACTTCAAGAAATTTAAGAGTGAAGTGGAGAATCATCGCAACAAGAAAATAAAGTTTCTACGATCTGATCGTGGAGGTGAATATTTGAGTTATGAGTTTGGTATGCATTTAAGACAATCTGGAATTGTTTCACAACTCACGCCATCTGGAACACCACAATATAATGGTGTGTCCAAACATCGTAATCCTACTTTATTAGATATGGTGCGTTCTATAATGTCTCTTACCAATTTGCCACTATCATTTTGGGGTTATGCATCAGAGACAGCCGCATTCACTTTAAATAGGGATTTGTCTAAATCCGTTGAGATGACACCGCATGAGTTATGGTTTGGAAAAAACCCTAAGTTGTCGTTTCTTAAAGTTTGGGGATATGATGCTTACGTCAAGAGGCTTCAGCCTGATAAGCTCGAACCCAAAGCGGAGAAGTGCGTCTTCATAGGATACCCTAAAGAAACCATTGGGTATGCCTTCTATCACAGAACCGAGGGCAAGATTTTTTTTGCTAAGAATGGGTCCTTTCTAGAGGATTTTCTCTCGAAATAAGTGAGTGGGAGGAAAGTAGAACATGATGGGGTAATCGTACCTTCTCTCGAATTGGAGAGAACGATTCTGCATCTACTACCACTGGTACGCGTCGGTGCTAAACAAACAGTTTTTAACCCCTTTCTGCGACAACATTTGGAACCATCGCCAAGTGAGTGTGGGCGATAGGGGGGTCCTTCCCACACAACCCAGAATTCGTCAGGGATAGGCCCTCCTAGGACACAGGCTGGGGCCGTGTGCGATCGGGCGAGGCATCGAAACCCAATCATTTCCGTAGGTATGTACATCCCACACGGTAATCTAAGAAAATCATTTCCGTAGGTATGTACATCCCACACAGTGAATCCCAGAAAATCATTTTCGTAGGTATGCACATCCCACATGGTGAATCCAAGGAATACGTTTCCATTCTTATGTACATCCCACACATTCATTCCAGGGAAAACGTTTCCGTTTGTATGTACATCCCACACAGTTTTATGTATACGCTCGTGTGTGAAAGGTGTACCTATCACACACGCTCTGCCTTGGCTAACTGTTTGCTTTCATTAACTACATCACACACGATTTGATGTAGAAAACTGTGTGGCATTGGGCTATCCATCACAAGCGCTTTTACTGCCAGAACCGTTTGCAAAGTTCCATGACCGTCTGTTCTCTTTTTATTTTTGCCTGTAATTTATTATTCGAATTGGAAATTTTGAAATATGAAATGTGCAATTCAAATTCTCAGCACAATGGTTCAACAACGAATCCATAAATAAAATTGCCAGTACAATATGTTCAGTAATTATAGAATTAGGCAGCAATTAACTATGATGAACCACAATATTTAAAGGCGGTAAAGGTGAAGAGACAAATGTAAATAATTTTGACTGCCGACGGTGTTGAAGAAGCGGAATGCCCATAATGTGCCTTCCCTCATGCCATAGGCACGAACCACTTTTGTCCAACCCCTTATGACGATCGCCCGCCCATCCTTCACCGCCTTTAGGAAGACTTCTAGAGCATTATCATGGTAGCATGAATTATATACTTTAACCTTAGTTGCCTCCACTCCGGTCATGTAGTTTGTTAGGCAATCATCAGTAAATAGCTTCGGAAACCACTGAAAAGAGAAAAATATTAGATACTGAAGTCTAATAGAGTAACTTGTTGTTGGCAGGAGGGAAAGGCAACACATTACTTACCATCCTAAAGTTCACTGTTGTCTTTGACAAAGTGTAAATAAAGAGCTTAATTCCAATCATCCGTTTCTTTCACCTAACAATATTTCTTAGTTTCCTCACTTGACGCTTGTTCATGAATATCTCATTGCCCCATATGCAAAAGGGATCGAAGCATGGATCAGTATCGCTCGTGTATGTACCTACAAGCAACCAATAAATGTTAGAAGCTAAACTGAGATTGCACAAATGATGTAAAATACAACTACATGTGTTCCTAAGTACAAGTTTTTTTTGATATTTCAATATGAACTACATACGGATGTATATAGAATTATAGATATAGTTTATATTAGAATCTAGATTCACTCATTTTTCTCCTTATGTAGTCTATATTGGAATCTCTAAAAATACTTATATTTAGGAATGGATGGTGTATAAGACATGGGATGCAGCTAACCTCGATGGCAAACAACAACATCGCCCATTGTAGCCCTGTGTAAGTACATGGAAAGCCAATGTTAACTACAACATGGTTAACATCCACCAAAAATAGCAAATGGTAATACAACGGCAGCATCTGTAGTGATATCTTCATTTCAAAAGAGTAGCACAGTAGCAAAGGGATGGATTAAAAAATGGATACAACTGTTAATTGCAACAAGCTTAACAACATCTCAATTCATCTTTTGTAAGTTTGTAGCCATTGAAATACAACTCTTTAAAAATGGATACAACTGTTAATTGCAACAGGCTTAACAACATCTTAATTAATGTTTTGTAAGTTTGTAGTGAAATACAACTCTTTAAAAATGGATACAACTGTTAATTGCAACAGGCTTAATGACCATTGAAACCGGTACTAACAAAAATGCAATTGGCAGAGTTAAACATCATAGGGCAGGTGCTGCCAAAGCAGATAATGGCCCAGTTGTCTATAAAAAGGTAGGGAAAATAGCTAAAACGTGTTATGCATGTTAACTACAACATGCTTAATACATCGACCATACAAAACATAGACAGTAATTTCAACTGGTATTGGTAAGATTGAACTGGTGGGTACATACTTGGTAAGTCCTCAGAGGTAGTTGCTGGGGCACTTCATCTTGGCCAGAGCTCGCCCAAAGTCAGCTGCGGCAGAGGCAAGCTGTTCCTCCGGGTCGAAGCATGGATCAGTGCCACTGACATGTGTACCTACAGGCAACCAGTAAAGAAGTTAAACTACAATTGCAAAAATGATGTGAAATACTGTAAGACATGGGATGCAGCTAACCTCGACGACAAACAACAACATCGCCCGTTATGACCCTGCGTAAGTACATGGACAACATGTTAAGTACAACAGGGTTAGCATCCACCAAAAATAGCAAATGGGTAGCATCTCTAGTATATCTTCATTCTAGAGAGTAGCATGGTAGCAAATGGACAGATTAAAAAATGGATACAAGTGTTAATTGCAACAGGCTTAACAACATCCTAAGTCATGTTTTGTAAGTTTGTAGCCATTGAAATTCAACTATTTAAAAATGGATTAAACTGTTAATTGCAACAGGCTTAATAGACATTGAAACCGGTATTAATAAAAATGCAATTGGCATAGTTAAACATCACAAGGCAGGTGCTGCCAGAGTAGAGAATGGCCCAGATGTCTATAAAAAGGTAGGGAAAGTAGCAAAAATGTGTTAGGTATGTTTACTAGAACATGCTTAATACATCGACCGTACAGAACATAGCCATTAAATTGCTACTGGTATTGGTAAGATTGAACTGGTGAGTACATACTTGGCAAGTCCTGAGAGGTAGTTGCTGGGGCACTTCATCTTGGCCAGAGCTCGCCCAAAGTCAGCGACGGCGGAGGCGAGCTATTCCTCCAGATCGAAGCATGGATCAGTGCCACTAACATGTGTACCTACAGGAAACCAGTAAATGGTAGAAGTTAAACCGCAATTGCACAAATTATGTGAAATACTGCAAGACATGGGATGCAGCTCACCTCGACGGCAAACAAAAGCATCGGCCGTTATGGACATGCATGTTAAGTACAACAGGGTTAGCATCCACTAAAAAAATCAAACGGGCAGCATCTCTAGTGATATCCTGAGTCATGTATTGTAAGTTTGTTGCTGGTATTGGTGAAATTGAGGTAGGCACGGTAATATTTGAACATCACACAGTGTGCAATACTGAAATAAACAAGGCACGAACATGCTTAATACATCAACTGTACAAATCATAGCCATTGCAAGTCGTATTGGTAAGATTTAGCTGGTCAGATCTTACTTGTTAAGTCCTAGGGGGTAGTCGCTGGGGGACTTCATCTGGGCCAGAGCCTGCACCATGTCGGTGGCGGCGGCTGAGGCGAGGTGTT
The DNA here is from genome assembly GCF_003073215.2 of Triticum urartu. Taxonomy (NCBI): domain Eukaryota; kingdom Viridiplantae; phylum Streptophyta; class Magnoliopsida; order Poales; family Poaceae; genus Triticum; species Triticum urartu. The sequence goes on along the minus strand of NC_053027.1, from coordinate 392,923,048 downwards.
CCTCCGGGTCAACACGCACATCGGCCATCGTGTCATGGACCGCCATAAGCTCCTGACGGGGGGGGAGGCATGAGGATGTTTCGTAGGTGCCATTTAAGCAATCAGGCCGGGGACGTGATAGAGATCGGTGGGTTACCTGACTGGATCCGAGCAGAATGTAGATGTGGTTGAAGTTGTGGTCGCGGCGGCGGCGGTTTGAGATGCCGGTAGGGGGAGGCGCCAGGGAGGGGGGATACTGAGGGGAAGGGGATGTGGTTGGAGGAATAAATTCTAAAATCGCGCGCCAAATGAAAATTTCGGTTCGAAACTTGAAACTTGGGCGGGGGAAACACACAACGCATGCAAAGCGCGTAAAATACTCGTGTGCGAGAAAAAAGAAAGTTGGTAGATCCCGTCTCCAAAAAAATGTACATGTGTACTTGATTGTTTTGGGTCAATGGTACGCCTGGTTTATTAGGAAACATCGCACAAGTAACTGACTTATGGGTCATTAACGCAAAAAACGCAGACGCCTATGGCATAGAAACCGTGTGTTTTGTGATCTTCTAATGATTAACGCAAAAAAACGCACACGGGCACACATGCTAATCAATGCTCAAAGCCCTCAAAGGTTGCTCTTACCGATATTGTATGTTAATACTACAAACTTAAAGTACTACTGGTAATTTGCTCTAGTACTACAAACTTAAACTACTTCTCACATGCTGCCATCGGGGCATGTTGGCGAGACGCCGGCGTTCTCCTTCCCGGCCATGTAGGCGGCAGCCCACCGTGCTTCGATCTCCGCCAAGCTCTCCTCACCACTGTTGGGGAATGTAGTAATTTCAAAACAAATTCCTATGCACACGCAAGATCATGGTGATGCATAGCAACGAGAGGGGAGAGTGTTTTCTACGTACCCTCGTATACCGAAAGTGGAAGCGTTAGCACAACGCGGTTGATGTAGTCGTACGTCTTCACGATCCGGCCGATCCAAGTACCGAACGCACGGCACCTCCGAGTTCAGCACACATTCAGTTCGATGACATCCCACGAACTCCAATCTAGTAGAGCTTCACAGGAGAGTTCCGTTAGCACGACGGCGTGGTGACGATGATGATGTTCTACTGTCGCAGGGCTTCGCCTAAGCACCGCTATGATATGATCGAGGTGGATTATGGTGGAAGGGGGCACCGCACACGGCTAAGAGATCAAGAGATCAATTGTTGTGTCTATGGGGTGCCCCCTGGCCACGTATATAAAGGAGTGGAGGAGGAGGGGGCCGGCCAAGAGAAGGAGGCGCGCCCAAGGGGGGCAATCCTACTCCAAGTAGGTTTTGCCCCCTTTCCTGTTCCAACTAGGAGAAGGGGGAAGGAGGAGGTGGAGAGAAGGAAGGAGAAGGGGAGCCGTGCCCCCTTCCCTTTCCCAATTTGGATTAGGGCAAGGGGGGCTACACGCCACCTCCTGGTGCCTCTCCTCTTCCACTAATTTGGGCCCATGAGGCCCAATAACCCCCGGGGGGTTCCGGTAACCCCCCGGTACTCCGGTATATATCCGATAACCCCCGGAACCATTCCGGTGTCTGAATATAGTCGTCCAATATATCAATCTTCATGTCTCGACCATTTCGAGACTCCTCGTCATGTCTGTGATCACATCCGGGACTCCGAACAACCTTCGGTACATCAAAACTCATAAACTCATAATATAACTGGCATCAAAACGTTAAGCGTGCGGACCCTACGGGTTCGAGAACTATGTAGACATGACCGAGACATGTCTCCGGTCAATAACCAATAGCGGAACCTGGATGCTCATATTGGCTCCGACATATTCTACGAAGATCTTTATCAGTCAGAGCGCATAACAACATACGTTGTTCCCTTTGTCATCGGTATGCTACTTGCCCGAGATTCGATCGTCGGTATCTCAATACCTAGTTCAATCTCGTTACCGGCAAGTCTCTTTACTCATTCCGTAATACATCATTCCGCAACTAACTCATTTAGTTGCAATGCTTGCAAGGCTTAAGTGATGTGCATTACCGAGAGGGCCCAGAGATACCTCTCCGACAATCGGAGTGACAAATCCTAATCTCGAAATACGCCAACCCAACAAGTACCTTTGGAGACACCTCTAGAGCACCTTTATAATCACCCAGTTACGTTGTGACGTTTGGTAGCACACAAAGTGTTCCTCCGGTAAACGGGAGTTGCATAATCTCATAGTCATAGGAACATGTATAAGTTATGAAGAAAGCAATAGCAACAAACTAAATGATCAAGTGCTAAGCTAACGGAATGGGTCAAGTCAATCACATCATTCTCCTAATGATGTGATCCCGTTAATCAAATGACAACTCATGTCTATGGTTAGGAAACATAACCATCTTCGATCAACGAGCTAGTCAAGTACAGGCATACTAGTGACACTTTGTTTGTCTATGTATTCACACATGTATTATGTTTCTGGTTAATACAATTTTAGCATGAATAATAAACATTTATCATGATATAAGGAAATAAATAATAACTTTATTATTGCTTCTAGGGCATATTTCCTTCAGTCTCCCACTTGCACTAGAGTCAATAATCTAGATTACACTGTGATGATCCTAACACCCATGGAGCCTTGGTGTTGATCATGTTTTTCTCGTGGAAGAGGCTTAGTCAACGGGTATGCAACATTTAGATCCGTATGTATCTTGCAAATTTCTAAGTCTCCCACCTGGACTAAATCCCGGATGGAATTGAAGCGTCTCTTGATGTGCTTGGTTCTCTTGTGAAATTTATATTCCTTCGCCAAGGCAATTGCTCCAGTATTGTCACAAAAGATTTTCATTGGACCCGATGTACTAGGTATGACACCTAGATCGGATATGAACTCCTTCATCCAGACTCCTTCATTTGCTGCTTTCGAAGCAGCTATGTACTCCGCTTCACATGTAGATCCCGCCACGACGCTTTGTTTAGAACTGCACCAATTGACAACTCCACCGTTCAATGTAAACACGTATCCGTTTTGCGATTTAGAATCGTCCGGATCAGTGTCAAAGCTTGCATCAACGTAACCATTTACGATGAGCTCTTTGTCACCTCCATAAACGAGAAACATATCCTTAGTCATGTTCAGGTACTTCAGGATGTTCTTGACTGCTGTCCAGTGATCCACTCCTGGATTACTTTGGTACCTCCCTGCTAGACTTATAGCAAGGCACACGTCAGGGCTGGTACACAGCATTGCATACATGATAGAGCCTATGGCTGAAGCATAGGGTACATCTTTCATTTTCTCTCTATCTTCTGCAGTGGTCGGACATTGAGTCTTACTCAACTTCACACCTTGTAACACAGGAAAGAACCCTTTCTTTGCTTCATCCATTTTGAACTTCTTCAAAACTTTGTCAAGGTATGTGCCTTGTGAAAGTCCAATTAAGCGTCTTGATCTATCTCTATAGATCTTAATGCCCAATATGTAAGCAGCTTCACCGAGGTCTTTCATTGAAAAACTCTTAGTCAAGTATCCCTTTATGCTATCCAGAAATTCTATATCATTTCCAATCAGTAATGTGTCATCCACATATAATATCAGAAATGCTACCGAGCTCCCACTCACTTTCTTGTAAATACAAGCTTCTCCAAAAGTCTGTATAAAACCAAATGCTTTGATCACACTATCAAAGCGTTTATTCCAACTCCGAGAGGCTTGCACCAGTCCATAAATGGATCGCTGGAGCTTGCACACTTTGTTAGCTCCCTTTGGATCGACAAAACCTTCCGGTTGTATCATATACAACTCTTCTTCCAGAAATCCATTCAGGAATGCAATTTTGACATCCATCTGCCAAATTTCATAATCATAAAATGCAGCAATCACTAACATGATTCGGACAGACTTAAGCATCGCTACGGGTGAGAAGTTCTCATCGTAGTCAATCCCTTGAACTTGTCGAAACCCTTTTGCAACAAGTCGAGCTTTGTAGACAGTAACATTACCGTCAGCGTCAGTCTTCTTCTTGAAGATCCATTTATTCTCAATTGCTTGCCGATCAATGGGCAAGTCAACCAAAGTCCACACTTTGTTCTCATACATGGATCCCATCTCAGATTTCATGGCTTCAAGCCATTTTGCGGAATCTGGGCTCACCATCGCTTCTTCATAGTTCGTAGGTTCATCATTATCCAGTAGCATGACTTCCAGAACAGGATTACTGTACCACTCGGGCATGCATCTTACTTTGGTTGATCTACGAGGTTCAGTAATAACTTGATCTGAAGTTTCATGATCATCATCATTAACTTCCTCACTAATTGATATAGTCGTCACAGGAACCGGTTTCTGTGATGAGCTACTTTCCAATAAGGGAGCAGGTACGGTTACCTCATCAAGTTCCACTTTCCTCCCACTCACTTCTTTCGAGAGAAACTCCTTCTCTAGAAAGGATCCATTCTTAGCAAGGAATGTCTTGCCTTCGGATCTGTGATAGAAGGTGTACCAAACAGTCTCCTTTGGGTATCCTATGAAGACACATTTCTTTGATTTGGGTTCGAGCTTATCATGTTGAAGCTTTTTCACATAAGCATCGCAGCCCCAAACTTTAAGAAACGACAACTTTGGTTTCTTGCCAAACCACAGTTCATAAGGCGTCGTCTCAACAGATTTCGATGGTGCCCTATTTAACGTGAATGCGGCCGTCTCTAAACCGTAACCCCAAAACAATAGCGGCAAATCAGTAAGAGACATCATAGATCGCACCATATCTAGTAAAGTACGATTACGACGTTCGGACACACCATTACGCTGTGGTGTTCCGGGTGGCGTGAGTTGCGAAACTATTCCACTTTGTTTCAAATGTAGACCAAACTCGTAACTCAAATATTCTCCTCCACGATCATATCGTAGAAACTTTATTTTCTTGTTACAATCATTTTCAACTTCACTCTGAAATTCTTTGAACTTTTCAAATGTTTCAGACTTATGTTTCATCAATTAGATATACCCATATCTGCTTAAATCATCTGTGAAGGTGAGAAAATAATGATATCCGCCATGAGCCTCAATATTCATCGGACCACATACATCTGTATGTATGATTTCCAAAAAATCTGTTGCTCTCTCCATAGTACCGGAGAATGGCGTTTTAGTCATCTTGCCCATGAGGCACGGTTCGCAAGTACCAAGTGATTCATAATCAAGTGGTTCCAAAAGTCCATCAGTATGGAGTTTCTTCATGCGCTTTATACCGATATGACCTAAACAACAGTGCCACAAATAAGTTGCACTATCATTATCAACTCTGCATCTTTGGTTTCAACATTATGAATATGTGTATCACTACTATCGAGATTCATCAAAAATAGACCACTCTTCAAGGGTGCATGACCATAAAAGATATTACTCATATAAATAGAACAACCATTATTCTCTGATTTAAATGAATAACCGTCTCGCATCAAACAAGATCCAGATATAATGTTCATGCTCAACGCTGGCACCAAATAACAATTATTTAGGTCTAAAACTAATCCCGAAGGTAGATGTAGAGGTAGCGTGCCGACCACGATCACATCGACTTTGGAACCATTTCCCACGCGCATCGTCACCTCATCCTTGGCCAGTGTTTGCTTAATCTGTAATCCCTGTTTCGAGTTGCAAATAATAGCAACGGAACCAGTATCAAATACCCAGGTGCTACTGTGAGCTCTAGTAAGGTACACATCAATAACATGTATATCACATATACCTTTGTTCACCTTGCCATCCTTCTTATCCGCCAAATACTTGGGGCAGTTCCGCTTCCAATGACCAGTCTGCTTGCAGTAGAAGCACTCAGTTTCAGGCCTGGGTCCAGACTTGGGTTTCTTCTCCTGAGCAACAACTTGCTTGCTGTTCTTCTTCAAGTTACCCTTCTTCCCTTTGCCTTTTCTTGAAACTGGCGGTCTTATTGACCATCAACACTTGATGCTCCTTCTTGATTTCTACCTCCGCAGCCTTTAGCATTGCGAAGAGCTCGGGAATCGTCTTATCCATCCCTTGCATGTTATAGTTCATCACGAAGCTCTTGTAGCTTGGTGGCAGTGATTGAAGAACTCTGTCAATGACACTATCAACAGGAAGATTAACTCCCAGTTGAGTCAAGTGATTATGATACCCAGACATTTTGAGTATATGTTCACTGACAGAACTATTCTCCTCCATCTTGCAGCTATAGAACTTATTGGAGACTTCATATCTCTCAATCCGGGCATTTGCTTGAAATATTAACTTCAACTCCTGGAACATCTCATATGCTCCATGACGTTCAAAACGTCGTTGAAGTCCCGATTCTAAGCCATAAAGCATGGCACACTAAACTATTGAGTAGTCATTAGCTTTGCTCTGCCAGATGTTCGTAACATCTGGTGTTGCTCCTGCAGCAGGCTTGGCACCCAGCGGTGCTTCCAGGACGTAATTCTTCTGTGTAGCAATGAGGATAATCCTCAAGTTACGGACCCAGTCCGTGTAATTGCTACCATCATCTTTCAACTTTGCTTTCTCAAGGAACGCATTAAAATTCAATGGAACAACAACACGGGCCATCTATCTACAATCAAAAATAGACAAGCAAAATACTATCAGGTACTAAGTTCATGATAAATTTAAGTTCAATTAATCATATTACTTAAGAACTCCCACTTAGGAAGACATCCCTCTAATCTTCTAAGTGATTACGTGATCCAAATCAACTAAACCATAACCGATCATCACGTGAAATGGAGTAGCTTTCAATGGTGAACATCAATATGTTGATCATATCTACTATATGATTCACGCTCGACCTTTCGGTCTCAGTGTTTCGAGGCTATCTCTGCATATGCTAGGCTCGTCAAGTTTAACCTGAGTATTCTGCGTGTGCAAAAACTGGCTTGCACCCGTTGTAGATGGACGTAGAGCTTATCACACCCGATCATCACGTGGTGTCTGGGCACGACGAACTTTGGCAATGGTGCATACTCAGGGAGAACACTTTTATCTTGAAATTTATTGAGAGATCATCTTATAATGCTACCGTCAATCAAAGCAAGATAAGATGCATAAAAGATAAACATCACATGCAATCAATATAAGTGATATGATATGGCCATCATCATCTTGTGCTTGTGATCTCCATCTCCAAAGCACCTTCATGATCACCATCGTCACCGGCGCAACACCTTGATATCCATCGTAGCATCGTTGTCGTCTAGTCAATCTTATGCTTCCACGACTATCGCTACCGCTTAGTGATAAATTAAAGCATTACAGGGCGATTGCATTGCATACAATAAAGCGACAACCATATGGCTCCTACCAATTGCCGATAACTCGGTTACAAAACATGATCATCTCATACAATAAAATTTAGCATCATATCTTGACCATATCACATCACAACATGCCCTGCAAAAACAAGTTAGACGTCCTCTACTTTGTTGTTGCAAGTTTTACGTGGCTGCTACGGGCTTAGCAAGAACCGTTCTTACCTACGCATCAAAACCACAACGATAGTTTGTCAAGTTGATGCTGTTTTAACCTTCGCAAGGACCGGGCGTAGCCACACTTGGTTCAACTAAAGTTGGAGAAACTGACACCCGCCAGCCACCTGTGTGCAAAGCACGTCGGTAGAACCAGTCTCGCGTAAGCGTACGCGTAATGTTGGTCCTGGCCGCTTCATCCAACAATACCGCCGAACCAAAGTATGACATGCTGGTAAGCAGTATGACTTATATCACCCACAACTCACTTGTGTTCTACTCGTGCATATAACATCAACGCATAAAACCTGGCTCTGATACCACTGTTGGGGAACGTAGTAATTTCAAAAAAATTCCTACGCACATGCAAGATCATGGTAATGCATAGCAACGAGAGGGGAGAGTGTTGTCTACGTACCCTCGTAGACCGAAAGCGGAAGCGTTAGCACAACGCGGTTGATGTCGTCGTACGTCTTCACGATCCAACCGATCCAAGTACCGAACGCACGGCACCTCCGAGTTTAGCACACGTTCAGCTTGATGACGTCCCGCGAACTCCAATCCAGTAGAGCTTCACGAGAGAGTTCCATCAGCACGAGGGCGTGGTGAAGATGATGATGTTCTACCGGCGCAGGGCTTCGCCTAAGCACCGCTACGATATGATCGAGATGGATTATGGTGGAAGGGGGCACTGCACACGGCTAAGAGATCAAGAGATCAATTGTTGTGTCTATGGGGTGCCCCTGGCCACGTATATAAAGGAGTGGAGGAGGAGGGGCCGTCCAAGAGGAGGAGGCGCGCCCAAGGGGGGGCAATCCTACTCCAAGTAGGTTTTGCCCCCTTTCCTATTCCAACTAGGAGAAGGGGGAAGGAGGAGGTGGAGAGAAGGAAGGAGAAGGGGGGTCGCACCCCCTTCCCTTTCCAATTCGAATTAGGGAAAGGGGGGCTGCGCGCCACCTCCTGCTGCCTCTCCTCTTCCACTACTTTGGGCCCATGTGGCCCAATAACCCCCGGGGGGGTTCCGATAACCCCCCGGTACTCCGGTATATATCCGATAACCCCCGGAACCATTTTGGTGTCCGAATATAGTCGTCCAATATATCAATCTTCATTTCTCGACCATTTCGAGACTCCTCGTCATGTCTGTGATCACATCCGGGACTCCGAACAACCTTCGGTACATCAAAACTCATAAACTCATAATATAACCGGCATCAAAACGTTAAGCGTGCGGACCCTACAGGTTCGAGAACTATGTAGACATGACCGAGACATGTCTCCGGTCAATAACCAATAGCGGAACCTGGATGCTCATATTGGCTCCCACATATTCTACTAAGATATTTATCGGTTAGACCGCATAACAACATACGTTGTTCCCTTTGTCATCGGTATGTTACTTGCCTGAGATTTGATCGTGGGTATCTCAATACCTAGTTCAATCTCGTTACCGGCAAGTCTCTTTACTCATTCTGTAATACATCATTCCGCAACTAACTCATTTAGTTGCAATGCTTGCAAGGCTTAAGTGATGTGCATTACCGAGAGGGCCCAGAGATACCTCTCCGACAATCAGAGTGACAAATCCTAATCTCAAAATACGCCAACCCAACAAGTACCTTTGGAGACACCTATAGAGCACCTTTATAATCACCCAGTTACATTGTGACGTTTGGTAGCACACAAAGTGTTCCTCCGGTAAACGGGAGTTGCATAATCTCATAGTCATAGGAACATGTATAAGTTATGAAGAAAGCAATAGCAACAAACTAAACGATCAAGTGCTAAGCTAACGGAATGGGTCAAGTCAATCACATCATTCTCCTAATGATGTGATCCCGTTAATCAAATGACAACTCATGTCTATGGTTAGGAAACATAAGCATCTTCGATCAACGAGCTAGTCAAGTAGAGGCATACTAGTGACACTTTGTTTGTCTATGTATTCACACATGTATTGTGTTTCCGGTTAATACAATTTTAGCATGAATAATAAACATTTATCATGATACAAGGAAATAAATAATAACTTTATTATTGCCTCTAGGGCATATTTCCTTCAACCACGCCGTGCGGCCTCTTCTTTCTTGCGGCGGTTGATGTCTACTACACAACCTTCTTCTTGTAGACGTTGTTGGGCCTCCAAGTGCAGAGGTTTGTAGGACAGTAGCAAATTTCCCTCAAGTGGATGACCTAAGGTTTATCAATCTGTGGGAGGCATAGGATGAAGATGGTCTCTCTCAAACAACCCTGCTACCAAATAACAAAGAGTCTCTTGTGTCCCCAACACACTCCATACAATGGTAAATTGTATAGGTGCACTAGTTCGGTGAAGAGATGGTGATACAAGTGCAATATGGATGGTAGATAAAGGTTTTTGTAATCTAAAAATATAAAAACAACAAGATAACTAATGATAAAAGTGAGCACAAACGGTATTGCAATGTGTTGAAACAAGGCCTAGGGTTCATACATTCACTAGTGCAAGTTCTCTCAACAATAATAACATAATTGGATCATATAACTATAAATATCCCTCAACATGCAACAAAGAGTCACTCTAAAGTCACTAATAGCGGAGAACAAACGAAGAGATTATGGTCGGGTACAAAACCACCTCAAAGTTATTCTTTCCAATCAATCCGTTGGGCTATTCCTATAAGTTTCACAAACAGCCCTAGAGTTCATAGTAAAATAACACCTTAAGACACAAATCAACCAAAACCGTAATGTCACCTAGATACTCCAATGTCACCTCAAGTATCCGTGGGTATGATTATACGGTATGCATCACACAATCTCAGATTCATCTATTCAACCAACACAAAGAACTTCAAAGAGTGCCCCAAAGTTTCTACCGGAGAGTCAAGACGAAAACGTGTGCCAACTCCTATGCATAAGTTCATGAGGTCACGGAACTCGCAAGTTGATCACCAAAACATACATCAGGTGGATCATGTGATATCCCATTGTCACCACAGTTAAGCACATGCAAGACATACATCAAGTGTTCTCAAATCCTTAAAGACTCAATCTGATAAGACAACTTTAAAGGGAAAACTCAATTCATCACAAGAGAGTAGAGGGGGAGAAACATCATAACATCCAACTATAATAGCAAAGCTCGCGATACATCAAGATCGTATCACCTCAAGACCACGAGAGAGAGAGAGATCAAAAACATAGCTACTGGTACATACCCTCAGCCTCGAGGGAGAACTACTCCCTCCTCGTCATGGAGAGCACTAGGATGATGAAGATGGCCACCAAAGAGGGATTCCCCCTCCGACAGGGTGCCGGAATGGGTCTAGATTGGTTTTCTGTGGCTACGGAGGCTTCTGGCGGCGGAATCCCGATCTATTTCGCTCCCCGATGTTTTTAGGGTATATTGATATATATAGGCGAACGAAGTTGGTCAGGGGAGCCATGAGGGGCCCACGAGGGTGTGGGGCGCGCCCAGGGGGACAGGCGCACCTCCTTGCCACGTGGCCACCTCGAAGCTTCCCTGACGTCTACTCCAAGTCTCCTGGATTGCTTCCGTTCCAAAAATAACTCTCCCGAAGGTTTCATTCCGTTTGGAATCCGTTTGATATTCCTTTTCTTCAAAACACTGAAATAGGCAAGAAAACAACAATTTGGGTTGGGCCTCCGGTTAATAGGTTAGTCCCAAAAATAATATAAAAGTGTATAGTAAAGCCCATAAACATCCAAAACAGATAATATAATAGCATGGAACAATCGAAAATTATAGATACGTTGGAGACATATCAAGCATCCCCAAGCTTTCCTGCTCGTCCTCAAGTAGGTAAATGATAAAAACAGAATTTTTGATGTGGGATGCTTCCTAACATATTTCTCAATGTAATTTTCTTTATTGTGGCATGAATGTTCAGATCCGAAAGGTTCAAGATAAAATTTTAATATTAACATAAAAATAATAATATTTCAAGCATACCAACTAAGCAATCATGCCTTCTCAAAATAACATGGCCAAAGAAAGTTCATCCCTACAAAATCATATAGTTTGGTCATGCTCCATTTTCGTCACACAAGAATGCTCTCATCATGCACAACCCCGATGACAAGCCAAGCAATTGTTTCATACTTTAGTAATCTCAAACATTTTTCAACCTTCACGCAATACATGAGCATGAGCCATGGATATAGCACTATGTGTGGAATAGAATATAATGAAAGGGGGTTATGTGGACAAGCCAAAAAAAGAGTAAGTCTCACATCGATGCGGCTAATCAACGGGCTAGGGAGATGCCCATCAATTGTTGTCAATGCAAGGAGTAGGGATTGCCATGCAACGGATGCACTAGAGCTATAAATGTATGAAAGCTCAACAAAAGAAACTAAGTGGGTGTGCATCCAACTTGCTTGCTCACGAAGACCTAGGGCACTTGAGGAGGCCCATTGTTGGAATATACAAGCCAAGTTCTATAATGAAAAATTCCCACTAGTATATGAAAATGACAAAACAAGAGACTCTCTATCATAAATATCATGGTGCTACTTTGAAGCACAAGTGTGGAAAAAGGATAGTAGCATTGCCCCTTTTACTTTTCTTTTCTTTTTGTTGGGCCTTCTTTTTTTCGAAGGGACAATGCTCTATTAATGATGATCATCACACTTCTGTTTATTTACAACTCAATGATTACAACTCGATACTAGAACAAGATATGACTCTATATGAATGCCTCCGGCGGTGTACCGGGATGTGCAATGACTCATGAGTGACATGTATGAAAGAATTATGAACGGTGGCTTTGCCACAAATACGATGTCAACTACATGATCATGCAATGCAATATGACAATGATGATGCGTGTCATAATAAACGGAATGGTGGAAAGTTGCATGGCAATATATCTCAGAATGGCTATGGAAATGCCATAATAGGTAGGTATGGTGGCTGTTTTGAGGAAGATATAAGGAGGTTTATGTGTGATAGAGCGTATCGTATCACGGGGTTTGGATGCACCGACGAAGTTTTCACCAACTCTCAAGGTGAGGAAGGTGCGATGCACAGTACCGAAGAGGCTAGCAATGATGGAAGGGTGAGAGTGCGTATAATCCATGGACTCAACATTAGTCATAAAGAACTCACATACTTATTGCAAAAATCTACAAGTCATCAAAAACCAAGTACTATGCGCATGCTCCTAGGGGGATAGATTGGTAGGAAAAGACCATCGCTCGTCCCCAACCGCCACTCATAAGGAAGACAATCAAATAACACCTCATGTTTCAAATTTGTTACACAACGTTTTACCATACGTGCATGCTACGGGACTTGCAAACTTCAACACAAGTATCTCTCAAATTCACAACTACTCAACTAGCATGACTCTAATATCACCATCTTCATATCTCAAAACAATCATCAAGTATCAAACTTCTCATAGTATTCAATGCACTTTATATGAAAGTTTTTATTATATCCCTCTTGGATGCCTATCATATTAGGACTAAATTCATAACCAAAGGAAACTACCATGCTGTTCTAAAAGACTATCAAAATAATTATAAGTGAAGCATGAGAGTTCAACAATTTCTTCAAAATAAAACCACCGCCGTGCTCTAAAAAGATATAAGTGAAGCACTAGAGCAAATGAGAAACTACTCCAAAAGATATAAGTGAAGATCAATGAGTAGTCAAATAATTATGCAACTATGTGAAGACTCTCTAACATTTAAGAATTTCAGATCTTGGTATTTTATTCAAACAGCAAGAAAAACAAAATAAAATAAAATGACGCTCCAAGCAAAACACATATCATGTGGCGAATAACAATATAGCTCCAAGTAAAGTTACCGATGAACAAAGACGAAAGAGGGGATGCCATCCGGGGCATCCCCAAGCTTAGGCTCTTGGTTGTCCTTGAATATTACCTTGGGGTGCCTTGGGCATCCCCAAGCTTAGGCTCTTGCCACTCCTTATTCCATAGCCCATCGAATCTTTACCCAAATCTTGAAAACTTCACAACACAAAACTTAACAGAAAACTTGTAAGCTCCGTTAGTATAAGAAATAAATCACCACTTAGGTACTGTTGTGGACTCATCCCAAATTCATATTGGTGTAATATCTACTTTATTACAACTCATCTATGGTTCATACCCTCCGATACTACTCATTGATTCATCAAAATAAGCAAACAACCCATAGAAAACAGAATATGTCAAAAACAGAACAGTCTATAGTAATCTGGATCAAACGTATGTTGGGGAACATAGTAATTTCAAAAAAAATCCTACGCACATGCAAGATCATGGTGATTCATAGCAACGAGAGGGGAGAGTGTTGTCCATGTACCCTCGTAGACCGAAACCGGAAGCGTTTAGCATAACGCGGTTGATGTAGTCATACGTCTTCACGATCCTACCGATCAAGTACCGAATGCACGGCACCTTCGAGTTCAGCACACGTTCAGCCCGATGACGTCCCTCGAACTCCGATCCAGCTGAGTGTTGAGGGGGAGTTTCGTCAGCTCGACGACGTGGTGACGATGATGATGTTCTACCGACGCAGGGCTTTGCCTAAGCACCGCTACAGTATTATCGAGGTGGACTATGGTGGAGGGGGGCACCGCACACGGCTAAAAGATCGAATCAATTGTTGTGTCTCTAGGGTGCCCCTTGCCCCCGTATATAAAGCAGCAAGGGGGGAGGTGCGGCTGGCCAGGAGGGGCGCGCCAAGAGGAGTCCTACTCCCACCGGGAGTAGGACTCCCTCCCTTTTCCTTGTTGGATTAGGAGTGGAGGGGGAAAGAGGAGTGAGAGAGGAAGGAAAGGGGGGCGCCACCCCCCTCTCCTTGTCCTATTTGGAAAAGGGGGAGGGGTGCGCGGCCCTTGCCCTGGCCGCCTCTCCTCTTCTCCACTAAGGCCCACTATGGCCCATTAAGCCCCCGAGGGGTACCGGTAACCCCTCGGTACTCCGGTAAAATCCTGATTTCACTCGGAACACTTCCGATATCCAAATATAGGCTTCCAATATTTCAATCTTCATGTCTCGACCATTTCGAGACTCCTCGTCATGTCCGTGATCACATCCGGAACTTCGAACAACCTTCGGTACATCAAAACTCATGGACTCATAATATAACTATCATCGAAACTTTAAGCGTGCGGACCCTCCGGGTTCGAGAACTATGTAGACATGACCAAGACACGTCTCCGGTCAATAACCAATAGTGGAACCTGGATGCTCATATTGGCTCCCACATATTCTACGAAGATCTTTATCGGTTAGACCGCATAATAACATACGTTGTTCCCTTTGTCATCGGTATGTTACTTGCCCGAGATTCGGTTGTCGGTATCTCAATACCTAGTTCAATCTCGTTACCGGCAAGTCTCTTTACTCGTTCTGTAATACATCATCCCACAACTAACTCATTAGTTGAAATACTTGCAAGGCTTAAGTGATGTGCATTACCGAGAGGGCGAAGAGATACCTCTCCGACAATCGGAGTGACAAATCCTAATCTCGAAATACGCCAACCCAACTAGTACCTTCAGAGATACCTGTAGAGCACCTTTATAGTCACCCAGTTACGTTGTGACATTTGGTAGCACACAAAGTGTTCCTCCGGTAAACGGGAGTTGCATAATCTCATAGTCATAGGAACATGTATAAGTCATGAAGAAAGCAATAGCAACATACTAAACGATCGAGTGCTAAGCTAACGGAATAGGTCAAGTCAATCACATCATTCTCCTAATGATGTGATCCCGTTAATCAAATGACAACTCATGTCTATGGTTAGGAAACATAACCATCTTTGATCAACGAGCTAGTCAAGTAGAGGCATACTAGTGACACTCTGTTTGTCTATGTATTCACACATGTATTATGTTTCCGGTTAATACAATTCTAGCATGAATAATAAACATTTATCATGATATAAGGAAATAAATAATAACTTTATTATTGCCTCTAGGGCTTATTTCCTTCAGTCTCCCACTTGCACTAGAGTCAATAATCTAGTTCACATCACCATGTTATTTAATACCAATAGTTCACATCACCATGTGATTAACACCCATAGTTCACATCGACATGTGACCAACACCCAAAGGGTTTACTAGAGTCAATAATCTAGTTCACATCACTATGTGATTAACACCCAAAGAGTACTAAGGTGTGATCATGTTTTGCTTATGAGAGAAGTTTAGTCAGCGGGTCTGCCACATTCAGATCCGTAAGTATTTTGCAAATTTCTATGTCAACAATTCTCTGCACGGAGCTACTCTAGCTAATTGCTCCCACTTTCAATATGTATCCAGATTGAGATTTACAGTCATCTGGATCAGTGTCAAAATTTGCATCGATGTAACCCTTTACGACGAACCTTTTTGTCACCTCCATAATCGAGAAACATATCCTTATTCCACTAAGGATAATTTTGACCGCTGTCCAGTGATCTACTCCTAGATCACTATTGTACTCCCTTTCCAAAAACAGTGTAGGGTATACAATAGATTTGGTACACAGAATGGCATATTTTATAGAACCTATGGCCAAGGCATAGGGAATGACTTTCATTCTCTTTCTATCTTCTGCCGTGGTCGGGCTTTGAGTCTTACTCAGTTTCACACCTTGTAACACAGGCAAGAACTCTTTCTTTGACTGTTCCATTTTGAACTACTTCAAAATCTTGTCAAGGTATGTACTCATTGAAAAAACTTATCAAGCGTTTTGGTCTATCTCTATAGATCTTGATGTTCAATATGTAAGGCGCTTCACTAAGGTCTTTCTTTGAAAAACTCCTTTCACACACTCCTTTATGCTTTGCAGAATAATTCTACATTATCTTCGATCAACAATATGTCATTCACATATACTTATCAGAAATGTTGTAGTGCTCCCACTCACTTTCTTGTAAATACAAGCTTCACCACAAGTCCGTATAAAACTATATGCTTTGATCAACTTATCAAAGTGTATATTCCAACTCCGAGATGCTTGCACCAATCCATAGATGGATCGCTGGAGCTTGCATATTTTGTTAGCACCTTTAGGATTGACAAAACTTTCTTGTTGCATCATATACAACTCTTATTTAATAAATCCATTAAGGAATGTAGTTTTGTTTATCCATTTTCCATATTTCACAAAATGTGGCAATTGCTAACATGATTCGGATAGACTTAAGCATAGATATGAGTGAGAAACTCTCATCATAGTCAACACCTTGAACTTGTCGAAAACCTTTTGCGACAATTCTAGCTTTGTAGATAGTAACACTACTATTAGCGTCCGTCTTCCTCTTGAAGATCCATTTAATCTCAATGGCTCGCCGATCTTTGGGCAAGTCAATCAAAGTCCATACTTTGTTCTTATACATGGATCTCATCTCAGATTTCATGGCCTCAAGCCATTTCGCGGAATCTGGGCTCATCATCGCTTCCTCATAGTTTGTAGGTTCGTCATGGTCAAGTAACATGACCTCCAGAACAGGATTACCGTACCACTCTGGTGTGGATCTCACTCTGGTTTACCTGCGAGGTTCGGTAGTAACTTGATCTGAAGTTACATGATCATCATCATTAGCTTTCTCACTAATTGGTGTAGTAGTCACAGGAACAAAATTTTGTGATGAACTACTTTCCAATAAGGGAGCAGCTACAGTTACCTCATCAAGTTCTACTTTCCTCCCACTCACTTCTTTCGAGAGAAACTCCTTCTCTAGAAAGGATCCATTCTCAGCAATGAATATCTTGCCTTCGGATCTGTGATAGAAGGTGTACCCAACATTTTCTTTTGGGTATCCTATGAAGACGCACTTCTCCGATTTGGGTTTGAGCTTATCAGGTTGAAACTTTTTCACATAAGCATTGGAACCTCAAACTTTAAGAAACGACAGCTTAGGTTTCTTGCCAAACCATAGTTCATACGGTGTCGTCTCAACGGATCTAGATGGTGCCCTATTTAATGTGAATGTAGCTATCTCTAATGCATAACCCCAAAACGATAGTGGTAAATTGGTAAGAGACATCATAGATCACACCATATCTAATAAAGTACGGTTACAACGTTTGGACACACCATTACAGTGTGGTGTTCCAGGTGGCTTGAGTAGTGAAACTATTTCACATTGTTTTAACTGAAGGCCAATACTCGTAACTCAAATATTTTACTTCTACGATCATATCGTAGAAACTTTTATTTTTGTTACAATGATTCTCCACTTCACTATGAAATTCTTTGAACTTTTCAATTTTATTTTTGTTACAATGATTCTCCACTTCACTATGAAATTCTTTGAACTTTTCAAATGTTTCAGACTTGTGTTTCATCAAGTAGATATACTCATATCTGCTCAAATCATCTGTGAAGATCAGAAAATAATGATACCTGCCGCGAGCCTCAATATTCATCGGACCACATACATCAGTATGTATGATTTCCAACAAATCTATTGCTCGCTCCATTGTTCCGGAGAACGGAGTCTTAGTCATCTTGCCCATGAGGCATGGTTCACAAGCATCAACTGATTCATAATCAAGTGATTCCAAAAGCCCATCAGCATGGATTTTCTTCATGCGCTTTACACCAATATGACCTAAACGGCAGTGCCACAAATAAGTTGCACTATCATTATTAACTTTGCATCTTTTGGCTTCAATATTATGAAAATGTGTATCACCACGATCGAGATCCAACAAACCATTTTCATTGGGTGTATGACCATAGAAGGTTTTATTCATGTAAACAGAACAACAATTATTCTCTAACTTACATGAATAACCATATTGCAATAAACATGATCCAATCATATTCATGCTCAACGCAAACACTAAATAACATTTATTTTAGGTTTAACACTAATCCCGAAAGTATAGGGAGTGTGCGATGATGATCATATCAATCTTGGAACCATTTCCAATACACATCGTCACTTCACCTTTAACTAGTCTCTGTTCATTCTGCAACTCCCGTTTCGAGTTACTATTCTTAGCAACTGAACTAGTATCAAATACTGAGGGGTTTCTATAAACACTAGTAAAGTACACATCAATAACATGTATATCAAATATACCTATGTTCACTTTGCCATCCTTCTTATCCACCAATTACTTGGGGTAGTTCTGCTTCCAGTTGTTCACACACGAACACGTCACCGTGTACCTCCAACACCGAGGGTGATGCACCGCAGCTCACGTCGAAGGAGATCGTCCGGAAGCGCGGTACGCAAGCAATCCGGCGGGTGCTTTTCAGGACCCGAAACCCCACGCGCCCGGGAGGGACCCCGTCTGGACGTGTGGCGGCTATGGGCTGCCCTAGGTCGGTTCGCCCGCCCCTAGAGCCTTGAGGATCGCTGCCCTTGAACATGAAGAACGAACGAAGAACGAGAGAGAAAGAACAATGGAGGGATGTAAAACTAGGGTAAAAAGTAGATGTGTTTTGCGATTGTGTGTTGTTGTTCAATCGGCCATCACCCCTTGGGTATATAAGAGGCGGCTGAACTTCCCGTGCAAGGAAAAGGTTTGGATTCACGTCCAAAACCCTAGTCAAATTCGGATTGGTTTTGTCCGAACTTTCCAAAACTGTTCGGTTTAAACTGGTTGCACCTTGCGGGTCTTTTTTGTGGTGGTAAACGACCTCGGATGAAAACGATCCCAAAAGCAATCTTGACCGTTTCGACGATGCCAACAACTTTCATGTTGAATCTTTTTTGATCCGAGGTCATCTTCATGGCAAAATTGCCCGTGCAAAACAGCTAAATATTCACGCAGCTCATCAGACATACCCACACATGTGTCTGGTTCCGAGCGTCATATTTTGCCCATTGGAGGGTCGCGCTGTGCGGGCTTTAACTTTTGCATACGACCTCGGATTGGGACGATCTTTATATTTAAATCGATCGTTTCGATGAGATGAAGACAATCCATGTAGAAACGTTTCTCATATGAGGCCAGCTTGGGGGCGTAATCAGCCGAATAGTGTTCTGAATACAAAATCTGAGTACTTCGAACACAACTTCGGCCTTAGAGATGAGACCGGATGGCTATGGCCCAAATATCAAAGTTTTTCCTTTTGACGATACGAAACTTTCTCACTTTGAGCACTTCTCCATTTGAGGTCATCTTAATTAAGTTCTTCGCCATGCCAAAATCTGGTGTCAACACCAGTGACCAGTCCCTTTGCAGTAGAAGCACTCAGTTTCAGGCTTAGGTCCAGACTTGGGTTTTTTTCACTTGAGCAGCAACTTGCTTTCCGTTCTTCTTGAAGTTCCCCTTTCTTCCCTTTGTCCCTTTACTTGAAACTAGTGGTTTTGTTTAACATCAACACTTGATGCTTTTCTTGATTTCTACCTTCGTCGATTTTAGCATCACGAAGATCTTGGGAATCATTTCTGTTATCCCTTGCATATTATAGTTCATCACGAAGTTCTACTAACTTGGTGATGGTGACTAGAGAATTCCATCAATCACTATTTTATCTGGAAGATTAACTCCCACTTGATTCAAGCGATTGTAGTACCCAGACAATCTGAGCACATGCTCACTGCTTGAGCTATTCTCCTCCATCTTTTAGCTTGTTGGAGACTTCATATCTCTCAACTCGAGTATTTGCTTCAAATATTAACTTCAACTCCTGGAACATCTCATATGGTCCATGACGTTCAAAACGTCTTTGAAGTCTCAATTCTAAGCCGTTTAAGTATGGTGCACTAAACTATCAAGTAGTCATCATATTGAGCTAGCCAAACATTCATAACATCTGCATCTGCTCCTGCAATAGGTTTGTCACCTAGCGGTGCATCAAGGACATAATTCTTCTGTGCAGCAATGAGGATAAACCTCAGATCACGGATCCAATCCGCATCATTGCTACTAACATCTTTCAACTTAGTTTTCTCTAGGAACATATCAAAAATAAAACAGGGGAACTAAACGTGAGCTATTGATCTACAACATAGATATGCTAATACTACCAGGACTAAGTTCATTATAAATTTAATTTCAATTAATCATATTACTTAAGAACTCCCACTTAGATAGACATCCCTCTAATCCTCTAAGTGATCACGTGATACATATCAACTAAACCATAACCGATCATCACGTGAAATCGAGTAGCTTTCAATGGTGAACATCACTATGTTGATCATATCTACTATATGATTCACGCTCAACCTTTCGGTCTCAGTGCTCCAAGGCTATATCTGCATATGCTAGGCTCGTCAAGTTTAACCTGAGTATTCTGCGTGTGCAAAACTGGCTTGCACCCGTTGTAGATGGACATAGAGCTTATCACACCTGATCATCACGTGGTGTCTGGGCACGACGAACTTTGGCAATGGTGCATACTCAGGGAGAACACTTTTATCTTGAAATTTACTGAGAGATCATCTTATAATGCTACCATCAATCAAAGCAAGATAAGATGCATAAAAGATAAACATCACATGCAATCAATGTAAGTGATATGATATGGCCATCATCATCTTGTGCTTGTGATCTCCATCTCCGAAGCACCGTCATGATCACCATCGTCACCAGCGCGACACCTTGATCTCCATCATAGCATCGTTGTCGTCTCGCCAATCTTATGCTTCTACGACCATCGCTACCGCTTAGTGATAAAGTAAAGCATTACAGGGCGATTGCATTGCATACAATAAAGCGACAACCATATGGCTCCTAGCAATTGCCGATAACTCGGTTACAAAACATGATCATCTCATACAATAAAATTTAGCATCATGCTTTGACCATATCACATCACAACATGCCCTGCAAAAACAATTTAGACGTCCTCTACTTTGTTGTTGCAAGTTTTACGTGGCTGCTACGGGCTGAGCAAGAACTGTTCTTACCTACGCATCAAAACCACAACGATAGTTTGTCAAGTTGGTGTTGTTTTAACCTTCGCAAGGACCGGGCGTAGCCACACTCGGTTCAACTAAAGTTGGAGAAACTGACACCCGCCAGCCACCTGTGTGCAAAGCATGTCGGTAGAACGAGTCTCGCATAAGCGTACGCGTAATGTCGGTCCGGGCCGCTTCATCCAACAATACCGCCGAACCAAAGTATGACATGCTGGTAAGCAGTATGACTTATATCGCCCACAACTCACTTGTGTTCTACTCGTGCATATAACATCAACACATAAAACCTGGCTCGGATGCCACTATTGGGAACGTAGTAATTTCAAAAAAATTCCTACGCACACGCAAGATCATGGTGATGCATAGCAACAAGAGGGGATACTGTTGTCCATGTACCCTCGTAGACCGAAAGCGGAAGCGTTTAGCACAACGCGGTTGATGTAGTCGTACATATTCATGATCCGGCCGATCAAGTACGGAATGCACGACACCTCCGAGTTCAGCACACGTTCAGACCGATGACGTCCCTCGAACTCTGATCCAGCTGAGTGTTGAGGGAGAGTTTCGTTAGCACGACGGTGTGGTGACGATGATGATGTTCTACCGCCGCAGGGCTTCGCCTAAGCACCGCTACAGTATTATCGAGGTGGACTATGGTGGAGGGGGCACCGCACACGGCCAAAAGATCAAATCAATTGTTGTGTCTCTAGGGTGCCCCCTTGCCCCCATATATAAAGGAGCAAGGGGGGAGGTGCGGCCGGCCAGGAGGGGCGCGCCAAGAGGATTCCTACTCCCACCGGGAGTAGGACTCCCTCCCTTTTCCTTGTTGGATTAGGAGTGGAGGGGGAAAGATGAGGGAGAGATGAAGGAAAGGGGGGCGCCGCCCCCCTCTCCTTGTCCTATTTGGACTAGGGGGAAGGGGCGTGCGGCCCTTACCCTGGCCGCCTCTCCTCTTCTCCACTAAGGCCCACTATGGCCCATTAAGCCCCCGGAGGGTTCCGGTAACCCCTCGGTACTCCGGTAAAATCCCGATTTCACCCGGAACACTTCCGATATCCAAATATAGGCTTCCAATATATCAATATTCATGTCTCAACCATTTCAAGACTCCTCGTCATGTCCGTGATCACATCCAGAACTCCGAACAACCTTCAGTACATCGAAACTCATAAACTCATAATATAACCGTCATCGAAACTTAAAGCGTGCAGACCCTACGGGTTCGAGAACTATGTAGACATGACCGAGACACGTCTCCGGTCAATAACCAATTGCGAAACCTGGATGCTCATATTGGCTCCCACATATTCTATAAAGATTTTTATCGGTCAGACGGCATAACAACATACGTTGTTCCCTTTGTCATTGGTATGTTACTTGCCCGAGATTCGATCGTCGGTATCTCAATACCTAGTTCAATCTCGTTACCGGCAAGTCTCTTTACTCGTTCTGTAATACATCATCCCGCAACTAACTCATAGTTGCAATGCTTGCAAGGCTTAATTGATGTGCATTACCAAGAGGGCCCAGAGATACCTCTCCGACAATCGGAGTGACAAATCCTAATCTCGAAATACGCCAACCCAACAAGTACCTTCGAAGACACCTGTAGAGCACCTTTATAATCACCCAGTTACGTTGTGACGTTTGGTAGCACACAAAGTGTTCGTCCGGTAAACGGGAGTTGCATAATCTCATAGTCATAGGAACATGTATAAGTCATGAAGAAAGCAATAGCAACATACTAAACGATCGGGTGCTAAGCTAACGGAATGGGTCAAGTCAATCACATCATTCTCCTAATGATGTGATCCCGTTAATCAAATGACAACTCATGTCTATGGTTAGGAAACATAACCATCTTTGATCAACGAGCTAGTCAGGTAGAGGCATACTAGTGACACTCTGTTTTTCTATGTATTCACACATGTATTATGTTTCCGGTTAATACAATTCTATCATGAATAATAAACATTCATCATGATATAAGGAAATAAATAATAACTTTATTATTGCCTCTAGGGAATATTTCCTTCAACGTATACTTCTGGAACCACAAAAATTCTAAAATAAATTTCTGGACGTGAGGAATTTATCTATTAATCATCTGCAAAAAGAATTAAATAAATATAACTCTCCAATAAAAAATGGCAGCAAATCTCGGCAGCGCTAAAGTTTCTGTTTTTTACAGCATGATCGCAAAGACTTTCCCCAAGTCTTCCTAAAGGTTCTACTTGGCACAAACACTAATTAAAACATAAAACCGCATCTAAACTGAGGCTAGATGAATTATTTATTACTAAACAGGAACAAAAAGCAAGGAACAAAAATAAAAATTGGGTTGCCTCCCAACAAGCGCTATCGTTTAACGCCCCTAGCTACGCATGATGATTTCAATGATGCTCACATAAAAGATAAGAATTGAAATATAAAGAGGGCATCATGAAGAATATGACTAGCACATTTAAGTCTAACCCGCTTCCTATGCCTAGGGATTTTGTGAGCAAACAACTTGTGGGAACAAGAATCAACTTGCATAGGAAGGTAAAACAAGGATAACTTCAGAACTTTAAGCACATAGAGAGGAAACTTGATATTATTGCAATTCCTACAAGCATATGTTCCTTCCTCATAATAATTTTCAGTAGCATCATGAATGAATTCAACAATATAACTATCACATAAAGCATTCCTTTCATGAGCCACAGGCATAGAATTTCTGTTACTCTCCACATAAGCAAAATTCTTCTCATTCAGAATAGTGGGAGCATCATAAGGAACTCGAATAATATAAATGGTTTCCACATTAAAGGAGTGATGTTCAGAAAAAGGGTAATCATAATCATGACAAGCTTTATAAATATAATCATCTCTACTTTTTATAGCATAAGTATCATCACAATAATCATCATAAGTAACAACCTTGTTCTCATCATAATTGATTGAAACCTCTTACAAGATAGTGGAATCATTACTAAATAAAGTCATGACCTCTCCAAATCCACTTTCATAATTGTCACAATAAGATTCAACACCCTCCAAAATAGTGGGATCATTACTTCCTAAAGTTGAAACTCTTCAAAACCTACTTTCATCAATATAACCATCATAAATAGGAGTCATGCTATCATCATAATAAATTTTCATATCAAAACTTGCGATGTTAAACATAGCATGCCCAAGCTTCGGACAAAAATTAATTGTAGCAAATATATTCTCAAACTTGTCATTATCATCAAACATAGCATCCCCAAGCTTGGGCCTTTTCATATCATAAGCATA
The DNA here is from genome assembly GCF_003073215.2 of Triticum urartu. NCBI lineage: Eukaryota > Viridiplantae > Streptophyta > Magnoliopsida > Poales > Poaceae > Triticum > Triticum urartu. The sequence goes on along the minus strand of NC_053027.1, from coordinate 392,898,449 downwards.
ATCACTCTCATCATTAATAGTATGGATAGCACCAATAGTATAACAATTATCATCATCACAATGAGTAATAGGAGCAACATCATTTGGGAGGGATACCTCTTTACCTTTACTTTTCCGTCTTTTATTTTTCTTCTTCACATTAAGTATGGGTTTAACCCTCTTTTTGGAGCTCCTTATTAATGAGATTGGTTGAATAGAAGGCTCCTCCTCGTTACCTGATTCATCATAAGAAATAATAGGAGGATATGGGGAAGCCTCTTCCCTTTCATTAGTATTCTCTTCATCCTCTATTTGTTTTGTTTTCTTTATGTAATTGGCAATATAAGGATTTTCAATGCAATTCACCGCAGAATACATAAGAATTTCTTCTAGATCAATATCAAGGAATTTCTCAAGGTTATATTCTGGAATATGCTTAGTTATACGTTTCATTTCCTCATAACGCAAAAGCAAACTAAGTTCATTATGATGTGCAAGGGAAATCAAATCATCACAATTTTTGGACACGATACGATCATGAAACAATTTGCATTTGAGATTTAAATGACCAGGTTCATTGCAAAGTTCACAAGTATGGTGAAGAAATTTTAAATTTTTAGCACAAATATCTAGCCTTTCTTGCAACCATTTAGTTTCCAAATACGTATGCCTCTTGCAAAATCTATCTTCCCTATTTGGTGTGTACTTGCAAACTCTATGCACTCCACAAAAGTTGACATGCTTATAAGAGACATTTTCATCATGACTGGTGCAATCATCATTAGTACTATGGATATTCAAGGAGTTCATACTAACAACATTGCAATCATGCTCATCATTCAAAGATTTAGTGCCAAACATTTTATAGACTTCTTCTTCTAGCATTTGAGCACAATTTTCCTTTCCATCATTCTCACGAAAGATATTAAAAAGATGAAGCGTATGAGGCAAACTCAATTCCATTTTTTTGTAATTTTCTTTTATAAACTAAACTAGTGATAAAACAAGAAACTAAAAGATTCGATTGCAAGATCTAAAGATATACCTTCAAGCACTCACCTCCCCGGCAACGGCGTCAAAAAAGAGCTTGATGTCTACTACACAACCTTCTTCTTGTAGACGTTGTTGGGCCTCCAAGTGCAGAGGTTTGTAGGACAGTAGAAAATTTCCCTCAAGTGGATGACCTAAGGTTTTATCAATTCGTGGGAGGTGTAGGATGAAGATGGTCTCTCTCAAACAACCCTGCAACCAAATAACAAATAGTCTCTTGTGTCCCCAACATACCCAATACAATGGTAAATTGTATAGGTGCACTAGTTCGGCGAAGAGATGGTGATACAAGTGCAATATGGATGGTAGATAAAGGTTTTTGTAATCTGAAAATATAAAAACAGCAAGGTAACTAACATTAAAAGTGAGCACAAACGGTATTGCAATGTGTTGAAACAAGGCCTAGGGTTCATACTTTCACTAGTGCAAGTTCACTCAACAATAATAACATAATTGGATCATATAACTATCCCTCAACATGCAACAAAGAGTCACTCCAAAGTCACTAATAGCAGAGAACAAACGAAGAGATTATAGTAGGGAACGAAACCACCTCAAAGTTATTCTTTCCGATCAATCCGTTGGGCTATTCCTATAAGTGTCACAAACAGCCCTAGAGTTCATAGTAAAATAACACCTTAAGACACAAATCAACCAAAACCCGAATGTCACCTAGATACTCCAATGTCACCTCAAGTATCCGTGGGTATGATTATATGATATGCATCACACAATCTTAGATTCATCTATTCAACCAACACAAAGAACTTCAAAGAGTGCCCCAAAGTTTCTATCGGAGATTCAAGACGAAAACGTGTGCCAACTCCTATGCATGAGTTCACGAGGTCACGAAACTCACAAGTTGATCACCAAAACATACGTCAAGTGGATCACGTGATATCCCATTGTCACCACAGTTAAGCACATGCAAGACATACATCAAGTGTTCTCAAATCCTTAAAGACTCAATCCGATAAGACAACTTCAAAGGGAAAAATCAATTCATCACAAGAGAGTAGAGGGGGAGAAACATCATAACATCCAACTATAATAGCAAAGCTCGCGATACATCAAGATCGTATCACCTCAAGAACACGAGAGAGAGAAAGAGATTAAACACATAGCTACTGGTACATACCCTCAGCACCAAGGGAGAACTACTCCCTCCTCATCATGGAGAGCACCGGGATGATGAAGATGGCCACCGAAGAGGGATTCCCCCTCCGACAGGGTGCCGGAACGGGTCTAGATTGGTTTTCGGTGGCTACGGAGGCTTCTGGCGGCGGAACTCCCGATCTATTCTGCTCCCCGATGTTTTTAGGGTATATTGATATATATAGGCAAAAGAAGTCGGTCAGGGGAGCCACAAGGGGCCCACGAGGGTGGGGGGCGCCCAGGGGGGTAGGCGTGCCTCCCTGCCTCGTGGCCACCTCGAAGCTTCCCTGACGTCTACTCCAAGTCTCCTGGATTGCTTTCGTTCCAAAAATAACTCTCCCAAAGGTTTCATTCCATTTGGATTCCGTTTGATATTCCTTTTCTTCGAAACACTGAAATAGGCAAGAAAACAACAATTTGGGCTGGGCCTCCGGTTAATAGGTTAGTCCCAAAAATAATATAAAAGTGTATAATAAAGCCCATAAACATCCAAAACAGATAATATAATAGCATGGAACAATCAAAAATTATAGATACATTGGAGACGTATCAGCGGTGGGACTCTCTTTTCTTGACTGCTTTCTGCCTTTTCCGCTCCTTCTATGCGGCTTTGGCCGCCTCTAGATCCACCACCCATTCGGCCATGGCAGCCTCAAAGTCCACCCATGTAACTGTTTGGCCGCCGGCGGCGTTGAACTCGGCACAACGAGATCCCATCACTTCCTTACCATGTGTGCGGTCGCGGGCGGCGAGGAACGCAGCGTGGCGGGATGCCATCGCTTCCTTACCAGTTACTATGCGCCACAGTGCCATGGACGATGCCTGGAGAGAGCTCTGGGATGGAGGGGCCGGGCATCCGTACAGTGCGGTGGTATTCAAGAGCTCAACGACAAATGACAACAGAAATTTGGCTTCCCTTACAATTTTGCTCATTCATTATCGCACAAGGTTCATCTCTGTCGCTTCTGGAAACAGTGTGCGCTGAGCCTATTGTGTGTTGCATTATGATTGGCCGGAACCCCAGCCACGCGGATCGTGCGTGTGCACCGTAGGATGGGCCGCGATCGAACGGCAATCCATGTCCCTCACATCACACCCGTGCACCTGTAGCTGGATTGGATTTATATGTGCTAAATGCCTAGGAAATGCACATAATGCCCTAAATATGGTAAATGAGCCCAGAAAATGCCAAATTTGAACACGGTGATTTGCAGGGTGTATGTTCATCGTAGAAAAATACTCTAGGGCAAAGAACAAAGAAAATTTGAATTCTCCTTCAATCTTGGGGATTTCCCTCTCGAAAGCATGGAACTTCCTCGGTGATGGTTCGATTTATGAAGGGTGTGCATGACGACATAAGCCAAACCTTCTCAAATTTTTACCAGACATGGTGAGGTCATACCATGGCACCATGCCAGGCGTCATGTTTTTTAAGCATTATTTCATTTTTTATAGTTGAAAACCCAACAAATAAACATTTGTGGTTGACTATTGCCACACATTTCATCGAAATATCAGTCCATTATTCCTTGTCAAAGGCACGAGAATTTACTAAATGGCACGAGCATGGTTTTCCAGGCCGTTCTTGTGGACCCTTTCATGCACCGACTGTTTGAACTTGAATTATGTGCATTAATGCCTAGGAAATGCACATAATCCCCTAAATATGGCAAATGAACCCGGAAAAGTGCCAAATTCGAACACGGTGATTTGCAGGTTGTATGTTCATCATAGAAAAAACTCATGGACAAAGGACAAAGATAATTTGGACCCCCCTTCAATCTTTGTGATTTCCCCCTCGAAACCATGAAACTTCCTCGGTGATGGTTTGTTTTATGAAAGGCGTTCATGACGACATTTTTACCAGGGCATGGTGAGGTCATACCATGTCACCACACCAGGCCTCATGTTTTCCAAGCATGTATTTCATTTTTGTATAGTTGTTAACCCAGTAAACGATGCATTTATGGTTGACTATTGCCACACATTTCCTTGAAATATCTGCCCATTCCTTGTAAAAGGCATGAGAATGTACTAAATAGCACGAGCATGGTTTTCCAGACCGTTCTTGTGCACCTTTTCATGCACCGATTGTTCGAATTTGAATTCTGTGCATAATTAATGCCTAGAAAATGCACATAATCCCCTAAATATGTTAAATGAGTTCGGAAAAATGTCAAATTTGAACACGTTGCATTTGAGGCGGTATGTTGATCGTTGGAAAAAACTGAATGAGAAACTAGGAAGGAAATTTGGATCCCCCTTCAATCTAGGTGATTTCCCTCTCGAAAGCATTGAACTTCCTCGGTGATGGTTCGATTTATGAAGGGTGTGCATGACGACATAAATCAAACCTTCTCAGCTTTTAACCAGGGCACGGTGAGGCCATACCATGGTACCATGCCAGCCATCGTGTTTTTCAAGCACATATTTCATTGTCCTATAGTTGATAACCCAGTGAATGACGTGTTTGTGGTTGACTATTGCCACGCATTCCATTGAAATCTCTGCCCATTCCTTGTAAAAGGCTAGAGAAATTACTAAATACCACAAGTATGGTTTTTCCAGACTGTTCTTGTGCACCCTTTCATGCACCGATTGTTTGAATTTAAATTACGTGCATTAATGCCTACAAAATTCACATAACCCCCTAAATATTGAAAATGAACCTGGAAAATGAACCTAGAAAAAAACTCATGGATGAAGGACAAAGGAATTTGGATTCCCATTCAATCTCGGTGATTTATTATCGCACACGATTCATCTCCATCGCCTCTGCGAACCGTGTGTGTTCACTCACACATGCAAAAGGAAAAATAAAACCCTCGCCCACTTCATCCCCACTCACTCGCCGCGGACTCCTCCGCAACTCTGCACCATAAGGTCGATGGATGTTGGCGGTGGGCGTAGGTCGCGCTCCAAACGGCACCGGAGTTCACCCCTACCGCTTTCGGCTGCCTATCTACACCGACATTATAGACTCTGGTCGACTGGGGTTTTCTGCGGGATTAGGCCGGGGTTTTTTCTCCTAGAGAAGGTAATCAACTTAATTAGCAAAATATTCACTCATCTCTTATCGTAGTCCGTCCGTCGTTGTTAATCAACCGGCGGAAATCGCCGTGGGATCATTTTTGTTCTAGTTGATTCGTGGGTGTTCATTCATCTGTCCATAGTGAGAGCACAAATCGGGCAACTATGGCCGTGGCCAGTCGGAAACGAAGTTCTATCTCACCATTCCGGATGACTTCAGGGAGCGCTCGGCATGTTCAATCTCAACCTACCATGGTCGGCATGGACTAAATTTGTGAACATATACCGTCTGTTGCTACATTATCTATATATTTGCATCAAATCTTTGTTACATTATATATTTTTAATTATCTATTTTTGTACTTTGCTTTCATCTATATATATATATGGATCTGTTCTATCAGTTACTCCCATATTTGCATCTTGCTCTGTTATTTCAATATATCTAATTTACGATCTTAATTTTCATTTCAAGCAGTACATCCCTTGCTTTGCAAGAACAGGAGTAGAAGGAAATCTTGGGCTTTACTTTGCTGATGACTCCGAGGATGTCATATTGACAACGCAACATGGATTTACAATGGCGGTTAGCGTAAAACTTGATAAATATGGTCACTCCTACTTTAATGCAGACCTTTGGAGCAAAATGTCTAAGTGTTATGAACTGAGAGATGGCAATAAAATTCTAGTGCGTGCACCACAACCTGGTCTAATTAACATGGATGTTTACTTCCCCAACGTCATCAGCCGATCAAAGTCTGATCGAGGTTAGTGTCCTTTCAACTTTCTCCATGCTGTCATATTACTATTTAAGCAACCAATTGATCACTATTTAAGCAACCAATTGTGATATCATATCCTGACTCCATTCCTAGGTAGTAACAAATCCTATTTACCAATTTATGCGCACTATATATTCTTCTGCCATGTTCTGAATAAATAATACCTTTCCACCTTTTAAGCAGGATATGTTGGATGCATAGTGAATGATCTGTATGTTACTAAGAGTACCAAATTTCACTAGAAGGACTTGAAGCATGTCATAAACTTTGTTGATAATCTGACAGAGATAGCACAGCGTATGAACGCTGGATTTTGGATGGGATTAATTAGACCTATGGTGCACACACTGAACAGGACCAATCGTGTGCACAAAACACTAGTAAAAAGTCTTATTTTAATGTTGATGATCATAAACTATATATATATCTTCAACAATATGCTACAATTGTTTTTTATTCTACATGTCAACAGAAATTGCCCCCTGTAGCAGTTCCTGGATCGATTTCCTGGCGTGGTCGAATTACACTTGTGCCTGCTAATAACGCCAAAGTGATTGCAAGGTACTGCAGTTCCTGTAGAAATGGAACCATTCAAATTAACAAGTTCTCGCTTCTCGTGGCAATGCATCCATATTGGAAAATTGGAGACACTATTCTACTCATGCTCTAACAAGGCACAGGAGGGCTCTTCCTTTTCATTCACGAGATGCCGAGTCGCCGTGATCAAGCTACTTCCAGTGGATAGTTGTGGTTGTTGGCACTCAGCCTCTTAAAATGGGCTAGATGTTACTATATATGTTAAGTATGTAGATATGGACCATATGGTTGTTGGCCCTTAGCCTCTTAAAATGTGATAGTTGTTACTATGTTAAGTATGTAGATATGGACCATATGGTTGTCAGAACCGTGTTACGAAGATCCTCCTTTTGTTGAATAGTGTAACCACTATATATATGTTACTCAAATGCTGTCACCCGAGTTCACAAATTTTCATGGAAAGTATTAGTATCGTACATAGTTCATTGACTTTAAGCGTGTGCCCGATGTCTAGAAGGCATTTGCATATTAACTGTCCATATTGCAAATCCACACACATGTTAACATAAGGAAACGTATGTGTAACATACTAATCGTCGCACACGAGTACTCGCAGACGTATCATGTGCGATACTCCGCTGCCGCAAGCAACTAGTTTGCATTTTTCAAAGTTTTTTGTACACACATAATCGCACATGAAGTAACTGCATTGACCATATGTGTTGTACTTTCTCATCGCAAACAGTTCATCCGAGTCGGCTATTTGCCACATATCACACACATCTTGTTTACATGACCCGTTTGTGTTCTTTTGGCTCATCGCAAACGGTTCATCCACGTGAACTGTATGCCGCATATCACACACATCTTGTTAAGTTGAACCGTTTATGTTGTGTTCCCTAATCGAAAATAGTTCGTCCGAGTTAACCGTATGTCGTATATCACACACACATTGATATGGCTGCTCGTTTCTGTTGTTCTACCTCATCGCAAATAGTTCAAATGGATTAACCGTGTGTCCTGCATCGCACACACATTGTTATGGCTGCCCATTTCTGTTGTGCTGCCTCATCGCAGACAGTTTGAATGGATTAACCGTGTGTCCTGCATCGCACACGCAACTAAAATCTAAACCCTGTTTGATGGCTCCGCCATTACAAACGTTTTGCACCTTTTTTGACTGTTTTTTTACACCACCGTTTGTGATTATTGCATCACACACAGTTTCGGCAAAGGGACTCTTATCGTAGTGTCGCGTTAGCAGTATCCTGCAGTAGTGTACTATTACTCCACACATCAACCGCTATCCAGCATGCATCTAGTGTATTAAGTTAATGAAATAGCGGAGTAACACCTTAAGCAAGATGACACATCATGTAGACAAGATAAAATCACAGATGAAATAAATCCCATCTTGTTATCCATAATAGCAACGATACATGCGTGTCATGTCTCTTTCTGTCACTCAGATTGAGCGCCGCAAGATCGAACCCATCACAAAGCACCTCTTCCCATGGCAAGATAAATCAATCTAGTTGGCCAAACCAAACCAATAAATCGGAGAAGAAATACAAGGCTATAACAATCATGCATAAAAGAGTTCAGAGAAAACTCAAATAATATTCATCGACAGATCTGATCAAAAACTCACAATTCATCAGATCCCAACAAACACACCTGAAAGAGCAACTAATCCCCATGTGGTTTTGGTAATTCATAACAACATATAGCTCATTGAACTAATATCCATTGAAGTTGAATATTTCAGAAAGTTCAATGATTGGCATGGCATGGACTAGAGATGTGGACCCCTCAAAATGCTAAGGACATGCATTGGCAAATGCTCAAGACTCTTCATTTATATTTTAGTGATCCAAGATCACATTGAGTCCATAGGAAAGCCAATACTATTAGAAGGGGATGAGGTGTTTCTTAATGGTCCACTTGCTCCAAAACCCTCAACCACTTTCTCACCTCCAAATATGTCCAAAACTCAAAGTCAAACTCAGCCCCACCAAAATGATCCATCCGGCACCACCGAGTTCATTTAACATAGCCACTGCCAGAAACCCTAACAGTTCAGTCACACCGAGATGGCCTTGCAAACTCTATGTTGACTATTGCAGTATTTTGATATCACCAAAATGTGCAATCGGTCCCACCGAGTTTGCTTGACATCCTCTCTGTTGCCTTATTGCTTCACTTCGGTCTAACCGAGTTGATGCAATCAGTGCCACTGAGTTGATGTTTGCCCTAACCCTAGCACATCAGTCCCACCGAGTTGTTCCAGTCGGTCCCACCAAGATTCCTAACGTTCACATTTTGAACTAAATCGGTCTCACCGAGTTCTTCTATTCGGTCTAGCCGAGTTGGGTCAAATGTGTGTAATGGTTGGATTTTGTGTGCAGGCTATATTGTGACGCCCGGATAATTAAGCTATAGTAATCCCACGTTAACGATGCCACGTCACCTCGATTATTGTTGCTAATCTCGCATTAGTTCTAAAATGTTTCAAATTCGAAATTTAAAATCAAGCAAACAATAAAAGTTTTCAAGTATTAAAACTAAAATGTTCAATAAATAGTAGATAAATCAGAGGCTATGATAAAATTGTAAACAACATTATTGAAAGTTAATAAGTGACTTAAACAACCTCAAACGATGACTGAAAACATTATTTGATAACTTTTTTTATATAAAATAGATATGAAATGATAATTACCCCAAACTAGTTTTTGGTGGTAGGATATATTGTGCTATGATTTGTGGGCCAACTATCATGTTTTACAAAACTCATTTGTTGCCCAAACAATTAGCTAAAAAATAAGAAAAAGTAAAAAAACAAAAAAAGAGAGGAAAGGAAACCCCCCATCGTGGCCTCGGCCCAGCAGGCCGATGGGCCGCCAGACCGGCCCACCCTGGTCCCCCTTAACCCCCCACTCCCCCTTGACCTAGAGCGGTCCCCCCACTTCACCCAGTCCCCCCACGCCTCGCTCTTCCTCTCCGCACCCCGTCTGGATCGAGATCGGGAGCAACCGTGTCCCCGAACCCGTCGTCGCCGCCGCCCGGAGGACCACCTTGCCGGAGCTCCCCCCATTGGATCTGGATCTGCACCCGAGCCGATCCCCAGTGCCCGCGCTCGCCGCCGTTCGCCGTCACCACGCCGGACCCCGTCGCCGGAACCTCCCCGCCGGCCTGCCTCCTCCTCATCGCCGGCCTGCTTCCCCTCCGGCGCCGTCGTCCCCGCCGCCCTCCTCGCGCCCCGTTGCCCCGACCCCTCCTCCGCGCGGTGAGGCCCCGGCCTCTCCTTCTCTACCCCCGCTCCAGGCCACGCCCTGGCCGCTCGCATGACGGCGCGTGCGCCCGCACCCCTCACCTCTGTCCGGGCCCGCGCTCCGTCGGAGCGCACCGAGACCCGCGCCCCGCTAGCTCCTCGAGCTGCAGCTGTGCCGCCCGTGCGCTGCCTCTGCTACTGCACTACGGCCTGCCTCGCCGTAGCTCCCGCCCGACCGCTTCCCCGCAGCCATCTGTCGCGGTCACCGCGCCCCTCGTCGCGCCCCAGGTCCCTTGCACACGCTCCGCCCGCACCCTCCTAGTCGTCGTGCCCATGCCCCGCTTCGACCCTCCGCACTTGTGCCCGCCGGTGCAGTGCTCTACTACTACTGCTGCATGGCTGCTGCTGCTCTACCTCCCTGACCGCGCCGGCCCCGTGCTGCTGCTATTTCTACTCCGCTATCGTCCCGCATCATCCTCTGCAGCCCAATTCGCCCCACTCGTGCTGGACCCGCCTTGGCCGCGCCTGGCCTTTCCCCTGCTCCGCCCACACGCCGCCAGCGTCGGCCTTGGCTCTGCCGGCCGAGCGTCGTTGCTGCCGGCGCTCTCCTATGCGCGCACGGTGCTCCTAACCAGCCTTTGTGCCATTGACTAGTGGGCCCGAGGCCATTAGGTTAAATGCTAATGACTGGTGGACCCCATCTAGTTAATTAAACTAATAAATTTTATGTCAAAACTTGTACCTATGACACATGGGTCCCACTGGTCCCTTTGACCAGTCAAACTGCTGACTGGGATAACCCAGTCAATGACATGTGCCCCCCCCTGAGCCATTGACTAGTCAACGGTCCTAGTTGACTACTGACTAGGCAGTCAACTGGACCCCACCTGTTAGCCCGTGGTTGAAATAGCTGGGTACAATTCTGTGTACCCGTAGCGATTTAACCATTTATTTCTGATTTAAATGAATTCCAGAATATGAATAAAACTTTGGGAAAATAATAATAATACTAAATAAAATAATAATTAACTTAATTAATTAATTCTGTATTAGTTTAACCTAATCATTTTAGTTAACTAATTAAGCGTAACTAATTAACCTAAACCCTGATTAACCTAAAACAGTGTATGACAGGTGGGTCCCACTGGACCCACACGTCAGTTTGACCAGTCAACACCTCTGTTGACTGCTGACGTCATGCTGATGTCATGATGACGTCAGCATGCACTAATCTGGATAATGTCGAATTAAATTAATTAAATAAATTCTAAAAATGATTTAAAACTTTAGAAAATCATATAAAATAAACCGTAACTCAGATGAAAATACTTTCTACATGAAAGTTGCCCAGAACGACGAGACGAATCCGGATACGCAGCCCGTTCGTCCGCCACACATCCCTAACCTATCGAACTTGCAACTTTTCCCCTCCGGTTCATCTGTCCGAAAGCACGAAACACTAGGAATCCTTTCCCGGATGTTTCCCCCCTTTCCCGGTATCACCTAGTACTGCGTTAGGGCACACCTAGCACCGCGTATTGCTATGTTATGCCTTGTATTGCTTTGATTGCTTTGTTATTTATTGTGTTCCCCTCCGTTACTTCTTTCCGATAGACCCCGAGACTGCCAGCGACCAAGTGGGCGATTGAACTCCTTCCCTTAGATATCAAGTTCGAGGCAAAGAAGGCTATCAAGTCCCAAGCAATCGCAGATTTCATCGCCGAGTGGATTGAACGGCAACTTCCGACTCAAGTTCACTCGGAGCACTGGACCATGTTCTTCGATGGATCTAAGATGCTTAATGGTTTCGGCGCGGGAGTAGTCTTAGTCTCCCCCCGAGGAGATAAGCTCAGATATGTTCTCCAGATTCACTTTGATTCCTCCAATAATGAAGCAGAGTATGAAGCACTTTTGTATGGGTTGCGCATAGCCATTTCACTCGGCGTCCGTCGCCTCATGGTGTATGGCGATTCGGATTTAGTGGTTAATCAAGTGATGAAGGAGTGGGACGTCAGAAGTCCGGCTATGACTGGTTACTGCAACGCAGTAAGAAAGCTAGAAAAGAAATTTGAGGGGTTGGAGCTTCATCACATTCCCCGACTGAAAAATCAGGCAGCTGATGATCTGGCAAAGATAGGCTCCAAGAGGGAAGCCATTCCCAGCAACGTGTTCCTGGAACACATCCACTCACCGTCAGTCCAAGAAGATCCCTTCACAGAAGAAACCCCACAGCCGAAAAGTGCCACAGATCCGACTGGAGTCGAAGTTCCTGCCGTGGTCGACCTAATCATGGAAGTCTTGGCGATCACTCCCGACTGGACGGTACCTTACATCGCGTATATCCTAAGAAAAGAACTCCCGGAGGACGAAGAAGAGGCTCGACAGATCGTCCGTCGATCCAAGGCCTTCACAGTCATAAAAGGACAGTTGTACAGAGAAAGCGCGACTGGAATCGGTCAGAAGTGCATAACACCGGAAGAAGGTCAGATGATCCTTGATGAGATCCACTCGGGGACCTGTGGTCACCATGCGTCCTCTCGAACCATTGTGGCCAAAGCATACCGAGCAGGATTTTACTGGCCAAGAGCAAATGAGATGGCAAAGGAGATAGTCGACAAGTGTGAGGGCTGTCAGTTCTACTCCAACATGTCACGCAAGCCCGCATCAGCCCTGAAGACCATTCCACTCGTCTGGCCCTTCGCTGTCTGGGGACTGGACATGGTCGGTCCTCTAAGAACAGGCAGGAGCGGTTTCACCCATGTGCTTGTGGCAGTCGACAAGTTTACCAATGGATTGAAGCTAAACCCATCAAGAACCTCGATGCTTGCACTGCTATTAGTTTCGTCAGAGGACTAACATTCAGATATGGAGTCCCTCACAGCATCATCACTGACAATGGGTCAAACTTCGATTCAGACCAGTTCAGAGCCTTTTGCGCCTCTCAAGGCACTCGAGTCGACTATGCATCAGTCGCCCATCCCCAGTCGAATGGACAAGCTGAAAGAGAAAATGGTCTGATCCTCAAAGGACTAAAACCTCGACTAATGCGTGATCTCAAGCACGCGGCAGGTGCCTGGGTCGACGAGCTTCCGTCAGTTCTGTGGGGATTAAGGACCACCCCTAACCGGTCGACTAGAAGAACCCCATTCTTTCTTGTTTATGGAGCCGAAGCCGTTCTGCCAAGTGATCTCCTTCACAACGCTCCCCGAGTCGAGCTTTACACCGAAGATGAAGCAGAACAGGCTCGGCAAGATGCAGTAGACCTCATGGAAGAAGAAAGAGAGATGGCCATGATCAGATCGACCATTTATCAGCAAGACTTGCGTCGATTCCATGCCCGGCATGTGAAGAGTCGAGCCTTCCAAGAAGGAGATTTGGTCCTCCGAGTGGATCAACAGAAACCACACAAGCTTGCTCCTACTTGGGAAGGCCCCTTCATCATCACCAGAGTCCTCCACAATGGAGCATATCACCTCTACAATGTTGATCGCCAGATCGACGAGCCGTGAGCTTGGAACGCGGAGCTGCTCCGCCACTTTTACACTTAAGTTCCTTCCTATAAAGATGTAATAAGAGAAACCTCCGCAGTTCATTTTTATCAAAGTCAAGAGTGTTCCAATGATTGCTGTCACTTTTGTTTACATACGAAAACCCCCAGTGGGTGACTTAGCCGCGAATCCGTTTCGCCTAAGTTCAAAAAAAATCCTACCGAGTGGAGAGCAAACCTCCCACTCGGGGGCTTAGCTGCAGTCCAGCACTCGCCTAAGTTCTCCTACGAAGAGACTTAGCTGCAGTCAGCACTCGCCTAAGTTTGAAAAATCCTACCGAGTGGAGAGCAAACCTCCCACTCGGGGGCTTAGCTGCAGTCCAGCACTCGCCTAAGTTCTCCTACGAAGAGACTTAGCTGCAGTCAGCACTCGCCTAAGTTTGAAAAATCCTACCGAGTGGAGAGCAAACCTCCCACTCGGGGGCTTAGCTGCAGTCCAGCACTCGCCTAAGTTCTCCTACGAAGAGACTTAGCTGCAGTCAGCACTCGCCTAAGTTTGAAAAATCCTACCGAGTGGAGAGCAAACCTCCCACTCGGGGGCTTAGCTGCAGTCCAGCACTCGCCTAAGTTCTCCTACGAAGAGACTTAGCTGCAGTCAGCACTCGCCTAAGTTTGAAAAATCCTACCGAGTGGAGAGCAAACCTCCCACTCGGGGGCTTAGCTGCAGTCCAGCACTCGCCTAAGTTCTCCTACGAAGAGACTTAGCTGCAGTCAGCACTCGCCTAAGTTTGAAAAATCCTACCGAGTGGAGAGCAAACCTCCCACTCGGGGGCTTAGCTGCAGTCCAGCACTCGCCTAAGTTCTCCTACGAAGAGACTTAGCTGCAGTCAGCACTCGCCTAAGTTTGAAAAATCCTACCGAGTGGAGAGCAAACCTCCCACTCGGGGGCTTAGCTGCAGTCCAGCACTCACCTAAGTTCTCCTACGAAGAGACTTAGCTGCAGTCAGCACTCTCCTAAGTTTGAAAAATCCTACCGAGTGGAGAGCAAACCTCCCACTCGGGGGCTTAGCTGCAGTTCAGCACTCGCCTAAGTTCTCCTACGAAGAGACTTAGCTGCAGTCAGCACTCGCCTAAGTTTGAAAAATCCTATCGAGTGGAGAGCAAACCTCCCACTCGGGGGCTTAGCTGCAGTCCAGCACTCGCCTAAGTTCTCCTACGAAGAGACTTAGCTGCAGTCAGCGCTCGCCTAAGTTTGAAAAATCCTACCAAGTGGAGAGCAAACCTCCCACTCGGGGGCTTAGCTGTAGTCCAGTACTCGCCTAAGTTTGAAAAATCCTACCGAGTGGAGAGCAAACCTCCCACTCGGGGGCTTAGCTACAGTCCAGCACTCGCCTAAGTTCTCCTACGAAGAGACTTAGCTGCAGTCAGCACTCGCCTAAGTTTGAAATCCTATCGAGCGAGAGCAAACCTCCCGCTTGGAGGCTTAGCTGCAGCCCAGCGCTCTCCTAAGTATGAAACACATCTCATTTCCCAAGGACGACGAGGGGCAGGTCGACTGCCACCTTCTCCTGGAGAGCTTCGCCACAAATACAATGTGCGCTCCGTCCCACCCCACAGCAACAGGGTGTGGGTCGACCGCCACCTCCTCCTAGAGAGCTTCGCCACAAATACAATGTGCGCTCCGTCCCACTCTGCAGTAACAGGGTGTAGATCGACTACTACCTTCTCCTTCGGAGCTGCACCACAGACACAAAGTTATTTCAAGTGAAGACCAAATTCCACTCGACGAGTCATCCACAAAGAGATTCAACGACAAATCAAGTTCAAATAAAGCCTAAAAGGACCCAGAGACTTCAGATCAAAGTACTCGAGCCCCCGGCTCGGCAGAGTTTAACTGTTACACTTCCACTCGGCATTCCGAGGCAAATTTAAGGCAGAGTTTAACGGATTACAAAATACACTCGGCATTCCGAGGCAAGTTTTTTCATTCCTTAGGAGGAGGAGGACTGGCAGGGGCGACAAACTCATCCAAGTCGATCCCGTGTGCGATACGGGTAGCAGCAGCAATAAATGTCTCCATGAAGTCCTGGAAGTTGTGCTTCCTCGTGTTGGCAACTTGGAGGGCGGCCAGCTTCTCCTCCCGCACCTCCTTGCAATGGACGCGGACCAGAGACAGAGCCACGTCAGCGCCACACCGAGCTGAAGACTTCTTCCACTCCTGCACTCGGTCAGGGATTCCGTTGAGTCGAGTCATCAGAGACTCGAGATCATTCTAGAGCGTAGACTCTGGCCAAAGCGTCGGGTCGATCCGCGTCATGGCAACCTTCAGTCGAGCCAAGTAATCCGCGACGCCGTCAACACGAGATTCCAGTCAGAGCAGGTTCATGGCAGCTTCATCTTTCACCGGAGAGTTGATTAGATCCAAACCTGTTTCGATCCGCCCAGTCTCCTCTTCAAAGTTCCGGCAAAGTTCTGCATACACGACCCAAGGATAAGTCAAATTTCGTAAAACTGAGTCGACACAAAAAAAAACAGTCGGAACTGAATGTGCACCTTCGAGCTTGACGTACAACTTCTTGGCAAAACTCCTCAAGTAGCCCTCCAGGTCGTCCCTCCTACGAGCGATGCCTTCCATCTTCTCGCCCAAGAGGAGGTTCTCCTTCTTCCAATTTGCAGTCAACCTGTTGGCTTCATTCAGAGCGGTCTGCAACCTGGTATTCTCTTTTTCCAATTGGTCGACAGAAGCCAGCTTCTGTGTGGCCAGAGCAGTCTTGTCATCAGCCTCCTTATGGGCAGTAGCCAAGTCCTGATCCTTCTTCGCCAGAGCTTCTTTCAGTTTTTCTGCAAAAATATGATGATTGAGTCGGAGAAAGCGAAAAGATACTCAAGCCTAAAAACTAACCAGTCGACAAAGGTGTCTTACCTGCGGCGCCGTCTCTGACCTTCTGCAGCTCTGTCCTGGCCAGCTCCAGATCAAGGTTCATTTGAATTTGCTGCTTCTCCAAGTCAGCCAAGCGGGTTCCAAGATCACAAGATTTTTGAAGTCAAAGGGGAGGAGTTACAATTTCAGTAAAAAAAGCAACAAAGGCAATAAATACTAAGACTATGGTCGACTGCCAGCAGTCCACCATAGTCTCGGGGACTACACCCAGTGGGTGCACTTAGCGTGCCCCCACCGGTTCCTATCCCACCCGACCGACCCCTGAAGTCGAGTCCAATACAAGTTGCTTCCGAGCAGCTAAGAGACAATAATGGTGTTTCTAAGACTACAGCCGAAGCGAAACATTCGACAGTAGCCTCGGGGACTACACCCAGTGGGTGCACTCAGCGTGCCCCCACAGTAAAAAAAAGAGAAAGACATCAACTGCCCGCAGTCGACAGGATACCGTTCCATTCGACATGACCCGATCAGACAGAGCGAAGAAACTCAACTACAACGACTCAATTTAAAGACTACAGTCGACTGCCAGCAGTCCACCATAGTCTCAGGGACTACAACCACTGGGTGCACTTAGCGTGCCCCCACTCGTCCAAGAATTGGCAAACACACCCAGTGGGTGTACAAACTTACAGATCTTCGGAAAAGAGATTCTTCAAAGGACATATCGAAACAGACCAAGTGTTGAAGTCGACTGACCTGGACATTGCTCTGAAGAGCCGAGCTTGCGTCATAAGCCGCCTGGCAAGCCTCCCGAGCCACTTTCACCTGTTCCATCATGATTCCAGCCTGGCGTACAGCCTCCTTCGCAGCAGCCGCTTGGTCCTCAGGGACGGGGTACGCAGCAAAAAGCGAAGACGGATCCGCAGTCGACGCTGAAGGCCGCACACTCGTCAGAGGAACAGCGAAAGTCACGGAAGCCCGAGTGGGTTCGCCATCGTCCCGAACTACGGCCTCAGGCGCTGGAGTGGATTGCAGAGTCTTGCCAGCCAACGCCTTCTTCTTCCTCTTCACCCTCAGTGGTTCGTTGTCGTCATCGTCCGGGAGGTCAATAACATGAGGAGGAGCTGCAAGGAAAACATTCAATCGACCAGAGTCGCAAAAAAGTTTCAGTCGACTCGAAAGCAGGACGTCAGTGATCGTACCAGGGTTGGAGGTGACAGCGTCCTCCATCTCTTGGTCGTCGTTCCTGGCGGAGACCTCAGAAGTTGCACCACTGCGAATCTTGAAAGTTAGTCAGTTGGCCTAGTGAATCGACCAAGGATCCATCCACAGTCGACAAAGGAAAGCAAGTGTTATTGTTACCCGGAAATGGTGGGAACAGCTATCTTCATCTTGGGTAAGGCCTTGGGCGGCTTGGATGGCGTCACTCGTGGGTGCTTGGGAGCCTTCCCGGTCGGCGGAGGAGAAGAAGTCCGAGGGCGTTTCGACGACTGCCCAACAGGAGCAGTCGCCTTGCCACGTTCCTGCGCTGGATCGTGGGTGAGCTTGGATCGCCCCTCCGGGCGGGAGGGTTCAGCCTCCTCCTCCTCTTCGCTGGATAAGATGTCGTCGCCTTCCTCTCCCTCACCGCCGGACTCCCACTCGCCCTGGTCGTCCCCGCTCTCGCCTCCGCTCCCCTCACCTTCCTCAGTCGACCCTTGTGCCCCGTTGGGCGTCGAGTACATCTCAGTGGTCGCCTGGAAGACAACAGACAGGACGAAAGTCAATCGACTTACCCAAAGAAGACCAATACAGAAGGCCAGATATCCGACACAAAGACATACCTGATCCACTTCATATGAGTTGTCGAGTGGAATTACCCTTCTGGCTCCTCGGGGGTTGTCTTTGTTCCCCGTGATGCTTGACAGCCACCCCTCCAGCATCTCGTCGGTGACCTCCTCCGGGTGGATCCGAGTGGTGTCGTCAAGGCCAGAATAAAGCCACATCGGGTGGTCTCGCGCCTGGAGTGGTTGGATGCGCCTCTGAAGAAAGACCTCTAACAGGTCCATCCCAGTCACCCCCTCACGGACAAGCTCAACCACTCGACCCGCCAATACCTTGACTTGGGCCCTTTCCTCCGGCGTGACTTTCAGATAGACAGGCTTCTTGGCTCGGTCGAGGGAAAAAGGAGGAAGACCAGTCGACTGTCCGGGGGTCGCCTGGTCCTGGCAGTAGAACCAGGTCGACTGCCAGCCGCGGACCGACTTTGGGAAGGTGATAGAGGGGGAAAAGCTCTTTCCCCTCGTCTGGATCGCCAGGCCCCCGCACAGCTGGATCACTTGCGTCTTCTCATCACTCGACTTGGCCTTTTTAACCGACTGAGAGCGGCAAGTAAAAATATGCTTGAAAAGCCCCCAATGCGGACGGCAACCCAGGAAGGCCTCGCACATGGAAATGAACGCGGCAAGATAGACTATGGAGTTGGGGGTAAAGTGATGGAGCTGCGCTCCGAAGAAATTCGAGAAGCTCCGGAAGAATGGATGGGGAGGCAGAGAAAACCCTCGGTCGATGTGGGTGGCGAGGAGCACGCACTCACCGTCGCGGGGTTGAGGTTCGATCTCCCTCCCCGGGAGACGCGCAGCCTCATGGGGAATGGCTCCTCCCTCGACCATGTCGTCGAGATCTTCCTGCCGGAGCACCGATGGCATCCAGTCGCCCTGAATCCAACCCTTGGGCAGGGTGGTCCGGGAGGAAGATCCACCTCGTGCAGACCTCTTTCCTTTCCCCGCCGCCGCCACCTTCTTCGCGTGCTCCAAAGCAGTGGTCTTGCCCTTCACCATCGTCGCCGGCGAGGTCTCACACGGGCTAACGGCGCTAGGGTACGGCCGAAGGTCACGGGAGGGCTGGCGAAGGGAGAGAGGAAGAAGGAAGAAGAAGAGAAGCGCATGGCTTGGAAACCCCGAGCCGGCAACTTATAAGGGGCCGCTCCCGAGTGGCTGACTGGTAGGCCCAGGCAGTCCAGTCAAATCCTGCAGCAGACGCGCGCGCAGTATGTGGCGAAAAAGGCGACGCGAGGATCGAGGAGTTTCCGCTTTATCACTTCCGATTACTGCGGCTGCTCCCGTCCCGCACGCTTCCCAAAATCCGAATCCCGTGAGATCCGCGGGCCGCAGAACCACTTGCCAAAAACAGAGTATCCCGCTCGCACCAACACTCGGCATGTCACAAGCAAAGATATTCACTCAACGAAAGGCCTGGAATGGATCAAGGCGACTGAAAGAGGTTGATGACGTCATCCGTGACAACTGACCCTCAACGAGGCACTCATACAGCCCCAAAGAACCAGTCGGAAAGGATCCCCAACCCTTTCCCCACTCTAACCTCGATCCATTCGGGGGCTAATGATGAAGCTATGTACCTAGGGTAGGGGCACGGACCCGTCCAAAGAGCCCTACCCAAGGACATCCCTAGAAGAAATCACCTATCAATCGACTTGAAGGTACCCCACTCGACAGGTTCAAGACACTCGACCAAGAAGCTACCACTCGACCAACAAGCTACCACTCGACCATGAAGCTATTCACTCGACTGCCAGGAGACCTACAGTCACTCCGTAGGCAAACGGTCAGCTGTTAAGTAGTCTTCCTGGTCATTATAGCACTTTATTAGAGGCGTTACCAGTAACGCCCAATCTTAAATCTACCTTAAACCCTGCATTACTGAGGGCAGGAGGGGGCCGGCGAACTCTATATAAGCCACCCCCCTCCTCAGTATGAAGGGTTCGCACCCCTGTAATCCATACATGCATAATCCAGTCGACTGCCTCCGGGCTCCGAGACGTAGGGCTATTACTTCCTCCGAGAAGGGCCTGAACTCGTAAACCTTGCGTGTAACAACTTCCCAATAGCTAGGATCTAGCCTCTCCATACTCACCCCCCTACATCACTGTCAGAGTCGGAACCACGACACCCCCCCCTTGATCACCAGATATCGCCTACTCTTCTCTATACTGCTTGCATTAGAGTAGTGTAGCATGTTAATGATTTCCGTTAATCCTATCCTGATGCATAGCATGTCCTTGCTACTACTGTTGTTACCTTTACCTGCAATCCTAGTGCTTAGTATAGGATGCTAGTTTATTATCAGTGGCCCTACCTACTTGTCCGTCTGCCATGCTATACTATCGGGCCATGATGACTTGGGAGGTGATCACGGGTATATACTATATACTTTATTCATGATACATGTGGTGACTAAAGTCGGGTCGGCTCGTGGAGCACCCGCAAGTGATTCACGGATTGGGGGCTGAAAGGACCTTTGTCCCAACGGCCCTCTGTGTGGATCTTTGTGGCGAAGTGACAGGGCAGGTTGAGACCACCTAGGAGAGAAGTGCGCCTGGCCCTGGTCGGCACTCGCGGTTATTTCAAGATAACACGTTTAACGAGATCTTGGTATTTGATCTGAGTCTGGCCACTGGCCTATACGCACTAACCATCTACGCGTGGACAGTTATGGGCACTCGACGTCGTGGTATCAGCCGAAGCCTTCGTGACGTCAGCGACTGAGCGGCGCACGCCGGTTGGACCGCGTAACGCAACTTCCTTTGTAATGGAGGTTGCTAGGTCTGATCTTCGGCCGCCCACGCAACATGCAGGTGTGTAATGGGCGATGGGCCCAGACCCCTGCGCGCATAGGATTTAGACCGGCGTGCTGACCTCTCTGTTGTGCCTAGGTAGGGTTGCGATGTGTTGATCTTCCGAGGCCGGGCATGACCCAGAAAAGTGTGTCCGGACAAAGGGGATAGAGCATGTTGGGAAATGTGGTCCACCCCTGCAGGAAAGTTTATCTATTCGAATAGCTGTGATCTTCGGTAACAGGACAACTTGGAGTTGTACCTTGACCTTATGACAACTAGAACTGGATACTTAATAAAACACACCCTTCCAAGTGCCAGATACAACCCGGTGGTCGCTCTCTAACAGGGCGACGAGGAGAGGATCGCCGGGTAGGATTATGCTACACGATGCTTGATACGTCTCCAATGTATCTAAATTTCTGATTGCTCCATGCTATATTATCTACTGTTTTGGACTATATTGGACTTTATTTTCCACTTTTATATTATTTTTGGGACTAACCTATTAACCGGAGGCCCAACCCAGAATTGCTATTTTTTTGCCTATTTCAGTGTTTCGAAGAAACGGAATATCAAACGAAGTCCAAACGGAATCAAACCTTTGGGAACGTGATTTTCTCACCGAACGTGATCCAGGAGACTTGGACCCTACGCCAAGGCATCAGAGAGGCGGTCATGAGGGTGGGCCCCCCCCTAGGGCGCGCCCCCCTGCCTCGTGGGCCCCTCGAAGCTCCACCGACGTACTTGTTCCTCCTATATATACCTACGTACCCCCAAACGAACAGAGAGGGAGACAAAAAACCTAATTCCACCGCCGCAACTTTCTGTTCCCACGAGATCCCATCTTGGGGCCTGTTCCGGAGCTCCGCTGGAGAGGGCCATCATCACGGAGGGCTTCTACATCATCATAGCCTCTCCGATGAAGTGTGATTAGTTTACCTCAGACCTTCGGGTCCATAGTTAGTAGCTAGATGGCTTCTTCTCTCTTTTTGGATCTCAATACAAAGTTCTTACCCTCTCTCGTGGAGATCTATTCGATGTAATCTTCTTTTTGCGGTGTGTTTGTTGAGACCGATGAATTGTGGGTTTATGATCAAGTCTATCTATGAATAATATTTGAATCTTCTCTGAATTCTTTTATGTATGATTGGTTATATTTGCAAGTCTCTTCGAATTATCCGTTTGGTTTGGCCAACTAGATTGGTAGTTCTTGCCATGGGAGAAGTGCTTAGCTTTGGGTTCGATCTTGCGGTGTCCTTTCCCAGTGACAGAAGGGGCAGCAAGACACGTATTGTATTGTTGCCATCGAGGATAACAAGATGGGGTTTATTTCATATTGCATGAATTTATCTCTCTACATCATGTCATCTTGCTTAAAGCGTTACTCTGTTTTTAACTTAATACTATAGATGCATGCTGGATAGCGGTCGATGAGTGGAGTAATAGTAGTAGATGCAGAATCGTTTCGGTCTACTTGTCACGGACGTGATGCCTATATACATTATCATGCCTAGATATTCTCATAACTATGCTCAATTTTGTCAACTGCTCAACAGTAATTTGTTCGCCCACCGTAGAATACTTATGCTCTTGAGAGAAGCCACTAGTGAAACCTATGGCCCCCGGGTCTATTCTCATCGTATCGATCTCCATCACTTTAATCTTGCTTTGCTTTTTTACTTTGCCTTTTAATTTTCACTTTGCATCTCTATACCAAAAATATTATATCTATCAGATCTCACTCTCGTAAGTGACTGTGAAGGGATTGACAACCCCTCATCGCTTTGGTTGCGAGTAGCTATCGTTTTGTGCAGGTACGAGGGACTTGAGCATGGCCTCCTACTGGATTGATACCTTGGTTCTCAAAAACTGAGGGAAATACTTACGCTACTTTGCTGCATCATCCTTTCCTCTTCGGGGAAATCCAACACAAGCTCAAGAGGTAGCAAGAATAATTTCTGGCGCCGTTGCCGGGGAGTCTACGCAAAAAGTCAACATACCAAGTACCCATCATAATCCCTATCTCTTGCATTACATTAGTTTAAATTTGCCTCTCGTTTTCCTCTCCCCCACTTCACCCTTGCCGTTTTATTTGCCCTCTCTCTCTATCCTCCCTCTCTTTCTCTATTTGCCTCTTTTTGCCGGTTTCTTGTTTGCTCGTATGGTTGGAATAGTTATTTATTTATTACTAAACAGAGAACCTAAGATCTATGGATCCTCATCCACTCGCTAATCTTTTTAAGAGATCCAATTATGATGAACCAATTGCTAGTGAGTATTGTGCACTAGATTGTCTTTATGAAGTTTTGCTTGAAATTCGTGAATCTGAAAAGTGTGATGAATTACTTTATGAAGCGATTCACGATAGATCTTTGAATAAAAAGCATGATTGCAATGATTTTACTATAAATTCTCTTGATGTCAATTGTGCTAATAATATGCAAAACCCTAAGCTTGGAGATGCTAGTTTTGCTATGTCTACTACTTGTTGTAATGATCATGATTGGGGTGATTCTTCTTATGATATTGAAAATTTATTTAAGCCCCATGATGAATATGAGATTGATTATAATGTTTGCAATAATATTGAAAGTGGGTTTGGAAGAATGTCAACTTTAGATCCCACGTATTTGGATAATGTTCAATCTTATGAAGTTTTTGATAAAAGTCTGTTTGGAAAGGTCATGACTTTAGTTAATGTTAATCCCACTATTTCGGAAAAGTGCCAACTTTGCATGCATGTGGATCATGTTGAGAATATTTTATGTGATAACTATATTGTTTAATTTGCTTATGATCCTACATGTAATTACTATGAGAGAGAAAAATATGGTTGTAGAAATTTTCATGATACTAAATTACCTCTCGTTATGTTGAGATTGCTATTGTTTCTTTCCGCTCCCTTGCATATGCTAGGTTTTGCTTGCCTTGATAATTGGTTTGCCTATAAGATGCCTATGCATAGTAAGTATGTTAGACTTAGATGTGATTGTCACGTGTTTTATGATGCTCTCTTTGTGCTTCAATTCTTGTCTTTCTTGTGAGCATCGTTAAAATCGTATGCCTGGCTATAAGGCTTTAAAGAAAAGCGCTTGTTGGGAGACAACCCGATATTTTCCCTTACTGTTATTCAATAAATAAATTATTTAGCCTCTGTTTTGGTTGTGTTTTTTGTGTTTAATTAGTGTTTGTGCCAAGTAGAACCGTTGGGAAGACTTGGGGAAAGTCTTGTTGAACTTGCTGTAAAAAACAGAAACTTTAGCGCTCACGAGAACTGCTTTCATTTTTATTTTGAGAGTGATATTTAGTTAATTATTTTTTCAGATGAGTAATAGATAAATTACTCACGTCCAGCAATTTATTTTAGAATTTTTGGGGTTCCAGATCTTGCGCTAGCTACAGATTACTACAGACTGTTCTGTTTTTGACAGATTCTGTTTTTCGTGTGTTGTTTGCTTATTTTGATGAATCTATGGTTAGTAAAATAGTTTATAATCCATATAGAAGTTGTAATACAGTCGGTTTAACACCAATATAAATAAAGAATGAGTTCATTACAGTACTTTGAAGTGGTTTTTTGTTTTCTTTCGCTAACGGAGCTCACGAGTTTTCTACTTTAAGTTTTGTGTTGTGAAGTTTTCAAGTTTTGGGTGAATTCTTGTGATGGATTATGGAACAAGGAGTGGCAAGAGCCTAATCTTGGGGATGCCCATGGCACCCCCAAGATAATCCAAGGACACCAAAAATTCAAAGCTTGGGGATGCCCCGGAAGGCATCCCCTCTTTCGTCCACTTCCATCGGTAATTTACTTGGAGCTATATTTTTATTCACCAACATGATATGTGTTTTTCTTGGAGCGTCTTGTATTATTTGTGTCTTTGTTTGTTAGTGTGCCACAATCATCCTTGCTGTACACACCTTTTTAGAGAGCCATACATGAATTAGAATTTGATAGAATACTCTATGTGCTTCACTTATATCTTTTTGAGCTATGTAGTTTTGCTCTATGTGCTTCACTTATATCTTTTGAGCATTATAATTTTGGTATATGTGCTTCACTTATATATTTTTGAGATAAGTAGTTTTGCTCTATGTGCTTCACTTATATCTTTTGAGCGCTATAATTTTGCTCTATGTGCTTCACTTAGATCTTTTAGAGCACAGTGGTGGATTTGTTTTAAAGAAACTATTGATCTCTCATGCTTCACTTAAATTAATTTGAGAGTCTCTTAATAGCATGGTAATTTGCTTAATAATAATATGCTTGGTATTCAAGATTTGTGAAACTTTCTTTTGAGTGTGTTGAATACTAAGAAAAGATTGAAGCATGATAATTGTTTTGAGATATGGAGGTGATGATATTAAAGTCATGCTAGTTGAGTAGTTGTGAATTTGAGAAATACTTGTGTTGAAGCTTGTGATTCCCGTAGCATGCACGTATGGTGAACCGTTATGTGATGAAGTCGGAGCATGATTTATTTATTGATTGTCTTCCTTATGAGTGGCGGTCGGGGATGAGCGATGGTCTTTTCCTACCAATCTATCCCCCTAGGAGCATGCGCATAATACTTTGCTTTGATAACTTGTAGATTTTTGCAATAAGTATATGAGTTCTTTATGACTAATGTTGATTCCATGGATTATACGCACTCTCACCCTTCCACCTTTGCTAGCCTCTCTAATACCGCGCACCTTTCGCTGGTATCATACACCCACCATATACCTTCCTCAAAACAGCCACCATACCTACCTATTATGGCATTTCCATAGCCATTCCGAGATATATTGCCATGCAACTTTCCACCGTTCCGTTTATTATGACACACTCCATCATTGTCATATTGCATATCCCGGTACACCGCCGGAGGCATTCATACATAGTCATATTTTGTTCTAAGTATCGAGTTGTAATTGTTGATTTGTAAGAAAAATAAAAGTGTGATGATCATCATTATTAGAGCATTGTCCCAGTGAGGAAAGGATGATGGAGACTATGATTCCCCACAAGTCGGGATGAGATTCCGGACGGAAAATAAATTAAAGAGGCCAAAGAAGCCCAAAAAAAGAGAAAGAAAAGAGGCCATAAAAAAAGAGAAAAAGCCCAAATAAAAAAATGAGAGAAAAAGAGAGAAGGGACAATGTTACTATCCTTTTACCACACTTGTGCTTCAAAGTAGCACCATGATCTTCATAGCAGAGAGTCTCTCATGTTATCACTTTCATATACTAGTGGGAATCTTTCATTATAGAACTTGGCTTGTATATTCCAATGATGGGCTTCCTCAAATTGCCCTAGGTCTTCATGAGCAAGCAAGTTGGATGCACACCCACTTAGTTTCTTTTTTGAGCTTTCATATACTTATAGCTCTAGTGCATCCGTTGCATGGCAATCCCTACTCACTCACATTGATATCTATTGATGGGCATCTCCATAGCCCGTTGATACGCCTAGTTGATGTGAGACTATCTTCCCCTCTTTTTGTCTTCTCCACAACCACCATTCTATTCCACATATAGTGCTATATCCATGGCTCACGCTCATGTATTGCGTGAAGATTGAAAAAGTTTTGAGAATGTCAAAAGTATGAAACAATTGCTTGGCTTGTCATCGGGGTTGTGCATGATTTAAATATTTTATGTGGTGAAGATAGAGCATAGCCAGACTATATGATTTTGTAGGGATAACTTTCTTTAGCCATGTTATTTTGAGAAGACATAATTGCTTTGTTCGTATGCTGGAAGTATTATTATTTTTATGTCAATATAAATTTTTGTCTTGAATTTCTAATCTGAATATTCATATCACAATTAAGAAGATTTGCATTGAAATTATGCCAAGTAGCACTCCGCATCAAAAATTCTCTTTTTATCATTTACCTACTCGAGAACGAGCGGGAATTAAGCTTGGGGATGCCTGATACGTCTCCAACGTATCTATAATTTTTTATTGCTCCATGCTATATTATCTACTGTTTTGGACTATATTGGGCTTTATTTTCCACTTTTATATTATTTTTGGGACTAACCTATTAACCGGAGGCCCAGCCCAGAATTGCTGTTTTTTGTCTACTTTAGTGTTTCGAAGAAACTGAATATCAAACGAAGTCCAAACGGAATGAAACCTTTGGGAACGTGATTTTCTCACCAAACGTGATCCATGAGACTTGGACCCTATGCCAAGGCATCCGAGAGGCGGTCACCAGGGTGAGGGCGCCCCCCTAGGGCGCGCCCCCTGCCTCGTGGGCCCCTCGGAGCTCCACCGACGTACTTCTTCCTCCTATATATACCTATGTACCCCCAAACGAACAGAGAGGGGGCCAAAAAACCTAATTCCACCGCCGCAACTTTCTGTATCCATGAGAGCCCATCTTGGGGCCTGTTCCGGAGCTCCGCCGGAGAGGGCCATCATCACGGAGGGCTTCTACATCATCATAGCCTCTCCGATGAAGTGTGAGTAGTTTACCTCAGACCTTCGGGTCCATCGTTAGTAGCTAGATGGCCTCTTCTCTCTTTTTGGATCTCAATACAAAGTTCTCCGCCTCTCTCGTGGAGATCTATTCGATGTAATCTTCTTTTTGCGGTGTGTTTGTTGAGACCGATGAATTGTGGGTTTATGATCAATTCTATCTGTGAATAATATTTGAATCTTCTCTGAATTCTTTTATGTAGGATTGGTTATCTTTGCAAGTCTCTTCGAATTATCCGTTTGGTTTGGCCAACTAGATTGGTAGTTCTTGCCATGGGAGAAGTGCTTAGCTTTGGGTTCGATCTTGCGGTGTCCTTTCCCAGTGACAGAAGGGGCAGCAAGGCACGTATTGTATCGTTGCCATCGAGGATAACAAGATGGGGTTTATTTCATATTGCATGAATTTATCTCTCTACATCATGTCATCTTGCTTAAAGCGTTACTCTGTTTTTAACTTAATACTCTAGATGCATGCTGGATAGCGGTCGATGAGTGGAGTAATAGTAGTAGATGTAGAATCGTTTCGGTCTACTTGTCACGGACGTGATGCCTATATACATGATCATGCCTAGATATTCTCATAACTATGCTCAATTCTGTCAATTTCTCAACAGTAATTTGTTCACCCACCGTAGAATACTTATGCTCTTGAGAGAAGCCACTAGTGAAACCTATGGCCCCCGGGTCTATTCTCATCGTATCAATCTCCATCACTTTAATGTTGCTTTGCTTTTTACTTTGACTTTACCTTTCACTTTGCATCTCTATACCAAAAATACCAAAAATATTATATCTATCAGATCTCACTCTCGTAAGTGACCGTGAAGGGATTGACAACCCCTAATCGCGTTGGTTGCGAGTAGCTATCGTTTTGTGCAGGTAAGAGGGACTTGAGCGTGGCCTCCTACTGGATTGATACCTTGGTTCTCAAAAACTGAGGGAAATACTTACGCTACTTTGTTGCATCATCCTTTCCTCTTCGGGGAAATCCAACGCAAGCTCAAGAGGTAGCAATGCTACTTGGTGAACTTACCATCTACTCTCTTCTCCTGCTGCAAGATGGAGGTTACCAGAAGCGTAGTCTTCGAAAGGCTTAGCTATCCCCCTCTTATTCCGGCTTTCTGCAGTTCAGTCCACATATGATACCCTTATTCCATTTGATACCAATGCATACTTATGTAGTGTAGCTCCTTGCTTGCGAGTACTTTGGATGAGTACTCACGGTTGCTTTGCTCCCTCTTTCCCCCTTTCTATACTCGATTACTGCGACCAGACGTTGGAGCCCAGGAGCTAGACGCCACCGTCGACGACGACGACTACTACTCGGGAGGTTCCTACTACTACGTGCAGCCCGCTGACGATGACCAGGAGTAGTTTAGGAGGATCCCAGGCAGGAGGCCTGCGCCTCTTTCGATATGTATCCCAGTTTGTGCTAGCCTTCTTAAGGCAAACTTGTTTAACTTATGTCTGTACTCAGATATTGTTGCTTCCGCTAACTCGTCTATGATCGAGCTCTTGTATTTGAGCCCTCGAAACCCCTGGCTTGTAATATGATGCTTGTATGACTTATTTTATTTGTAGAGTTGTGTTGTGATATCTTCCCGTGAGTCCCTGATCTTGATCATACATGTTTGCGTGTATGATTAGTGTACGATTGAATCGGGGGTGTCACAAGTTGGTATCAGAGCCGACTGCCTGTAGGAATCCCCCTTTCCAACTCCTTGGCCAAAGACGAGTCTAGTCATTGAAAAACTTTTACTAACATGGCTGTGTGGCTTACGGGCCCACGTCGCCATTGGGTGGTATTAGGATCTTTTACTCCTTGTTTATACTCTGGAACTCTGATCTCTCTTCTATTCGGGTTAAATGTATTTTGCTAAATCTAACATTAGGATCTCGTTATCACTTTCACCGGGAGAGCCCCTTATTACTGATGATCGTCTGCTGCACGTGAAGACCCTGAAGATACTCTCCGCTGTTAACCTGAGAACTTGTGTTCATCGCGTTTGCAATTCCCCTTCCACTGTCAACCCTTATGGATAACTACTTGCAGTTGTTATTCTTGCATTCATCCCTAGTTGGTCTTGTTATTACAAGATACCCGGAAATACTCGTCATTGTTTTGATAATCCTTTGAGCATACTGCCTTGCTGTTCTTTGTCACCTGAATACCCCTATGGATAATTCTCGCACTTATCGAGTATCCGCTCACCCCCTAGTTGTTCATGTGTTTCACAATGGTCTTCGAAATACTATTCAATCCTCCGAGAATCCTTAGTAGCTTATTGCTCTGCAATACTTGTCTGCTTGCATTATGGATGCTTTCCATATGTCTGGCAATATTTGTTAGTATCCTTAGACACCGTAATTTGATCCTATTGATTCAACATGAGTGCAAATGCACGCAATTATCAGTTGATCCTTTTAAATTATCTTTCTGGCTCAGACGTCATTTTTGAACATGAGCTTGTTCTCGACCAATCTGTTTGCCGTCAATTGTACTCTTAGGTCTATTGAACTTATCCACCCTTGATCAGAGCGTCTGCTTCTGATCCTTCTATTTGGAAATCATAATTCCTTTGATATCTAAGCATCGAGTCATTCAGGTGTTCTATAATCTGATGCCCTTGCATCCTTTCTTCAACTGATTATGTGTCGATGCTCACATCAGCTCCGCTATGGACCGTCAGATCCTTTATTGGATTATTATTCGACAATGTCCTCCTTATTCAATAACCTTGTGAGCCTTTCCTCGGATACATAATGCTTTTGGTAAATTGTATCCTCTGTTTTCTCAACCATGCTCTATTTATCGAGCTGGTGGTATTTATGATCGAAGCTTGTGGTATATGTTTCCACGATACCCTGACGGGTTGAACCTATGCCTTTCTTAATCTGTGTGAACCCGAAAGTTTTCACGGGTCATACTCCTCTGGTAATTCACCAGGTAGGTTTTGACCCTGAAATCATTTTTATCTAGAGAAGTGAATGAAAGGTTATGCATTGAAGAAGTGGGAGTCGACCTTGAACTTTGTGTTCATGCCCATGGACACGATGTAGATCTTATCATTAAAGCTTCTCTTAAATTAAATTTTTGTCAGGACCCCGATTCCAAGTCACATCGATCTAGCCGGTAACACCTCATATCACTTTGCGGCCTCACGCACGGTATTCCCACGGGTGTCGCCTTACCATGGCCCGGGACCATTTGCGCCTTTTGGCTCACGTATATGATAGTGTCTCTAGCATCCATATGACAGAGAACCCGGGCCGACATGGCTAGTCGTGAACCCAAAGCGGCACTAACCTATGGGGACAGGCATACATGAATCACATCGAGCATGTCGGTCAGCAGCGTGTGAATCCGGGCTGTAGCACTGGGCTAACAGGACTCCGGGAACCCGGGCTGTAGCAGGCTAGGCACGACTCCAGATGTCACCGCGTGACATTTCCCCGAAGGGACAGACACAGGAACAAAGTGAAACACATGCCGGCCAGTCAAGTGTTCTGGAGCAGTAGTGCTGGGCTAGCAGGACTCCGGTGAACCGGGCTGTAGCGGACTACTATGGCTCATGGAAGCACAAGACTACATTTCCCCATAAGAGAGGCTACCAAGGATAAACAACTAGGTTGTCGGATCCCACACATACCAAGCATTTCAATCATACACACAATATGCTCGATATGTGTAAATAAACATGGCATCACAACAAGACTCTATGACTCAAAGTATTTATTCATTAGGATCCAAGGAGCGAGATATTACAAACATGGGTCTCATGACCCAACAATCATAACATACAAATCAAAGCACAAGCGGAAGCTTAACATGTCTGAGTACAGACATCTACAAATGAAAAAGGCTGAGAAGCCTGACTATCTACCAGATCCTGCCGAGGGCACAAGATCGTAGCTGAGGTATCAAGCTAAACGTCGAAGTCCACACGGAACTACTAGCGAGACTGAAGTCTCTCTGCAAAACATAAAATAAGCAAACGTGAGTACAAATGTACCCAGCAAGACTTACATCAGAACTAACTACATATGCATCGGTATCAACAAGGGGGGGTGGTGGAGTTTAACTGCAGCAAGCCAGCTTTGACTCAGTGGCTAACCTGAACTACGACTGCAAGCAACTCTTTTGAGGTGGCGCACACGAGTCCACATATTGACCATATCAGTACACCACTATGGATCTGCTCTCGTCTCCCTACGAGAACGCCATCCATAGCACTCACGCTTATCTTGCGAGTTTTAGAGTATCCACTTCAAGTTATCTATGAACTGTATAGGCAACCAAGCAGTCCTTTACCGCGGACACGGCTATTCGAATAGATGATGTTAACCCTGCAGGGGTGTACTTCTTCATACACACTCTCACCACTTACCGTCGTTTACACAACATGTACTCGGCAACCTTCAAGTGGAAGCCCAACGAGGGTGTCGGCCATGGCCTACCTAAACACTCAAGTCTCTAGTCCAGGTTTATCGCCTATCCAGGTTCCATCCACAGGGAGTCCGGCCGAGGTTTCCACATACGGCCCCGAACGATGTGAACAAGGTTCCCGAGACACCAAACGGGTGACTCGTTACACCGTGCCACGGTGTATCTACCGCATCATAGCCCACCCCTAGGGTCAGCGCTACGCACGGCCGCCAACACATAACCTACAAACACCAGAAACTATTTGCAACTCCTGGACAGAGTACTAGGGTGGTTAAGAAGCCGAGAGGGTCAATTAAGGATCCCAATGCATGGTAGTAACTGATTCTTAAATCACACATACATATCTCGGTGCTTAAGGACGGTTCCAATGAAACAACCCACCATGTACTCCTACATGGCCTCCCATCGATACCTTTACCAAATCGTGTTCAACACACTTAGCTCACACACAGTAGGACATGTTCACAACTTTCCAATTCATCCCTGATGAATCAGACCTGACACAATTCTAAGCAATAGCAGGCATGACAAACAAGCATGAATGAGTAGGCACAACATGGCTCAAACAACTCCTACTCATGCTAGTGGGTTTCATCTATTTACTGTGGCAATGACAGGTCATGCAGAGGATAAGGGGTTCAACTACCGCAGCAAGTAACAGATGAATCGTTGTTGTCCTAATGCAGTAAAAGAGAGCCGGAGCGAGAAAGTGGGATTGTATCGGAATGAACAAGGGGGTTTTGCTTGCCTGGCACTTCTGAAGATAGTATAGTTCTTCATCGGTGTCATCGAACTCATCGTCGGAACCACGTCTATCGAGAGGGGACAAATACCGGCAAAGAAAGAGGAACACAATCAATGCAATGCAACAATTATGATGCATGATAATGTCATGGCAATATGCTGTTGATTGAGCTAATGCAACTAGCAATCATATTAAATGAAGTTGGTTTGAACCAAGGGTTCAAATTCAAACTCCATATGTGCTTATTTAAATGTCAATCATGCAAATTGCCCTGTACAGCAACCCTAGGTTGTTCAAACATGCATGCAAATGCCATAAACAGATTCCTTGAATTTTTCTGATAATTTTTCATATATAATTTATTTCATTCTGAGTTATAGATTATTTTCTATGATTTTTGGAAGTTTAGGGGATTTTCTAAAAATAAATAAATCATTTAGATTTATTTAAAATACAGAAAAACATTTACTGCGTCAGCACTGCGTCATGCTGGCGCCAGTAGTCAACAGCGCCTTGTCCTGGTCAAACCTGATCAGTGGGGCCCACTGGTCAGTGACTCTATGCACTAACTAAGCTAGTTAGTCCTAATTAATTGGGCAGGGCTCACTAGTCAGTGACTACTAACTAAACTAACCTAGTTAATTAGCACTAACCAGACTAATTAGTCGGGCGGGGCCCGCATGTCAGTGAGAGAGAGGGGGAGGTCAACCCATGTCAGCGGGGTGAACCTCGCCGGTCAGCGGTCAAAGCCTGCCGGCGTTTAGCCGTCGGCGAGGCCAGACGCAGCGGCGCGCTACGAGATTTGCCCACAGGGCACCATTTGGCACGCGGAGAGCACCTACGTGGAGCTGGGACTCGCCCGCATCCAACCACGGTGGTGGTTTGGCCGGGGAGTGGCCGGAGCATCGCCGGCGACGCGGCGGAGGCCGAGGCTCGGGTGTGCTCGTGCTTGTGGCTGCTGTGGCCTAGGCGATGCGGCGAAAGCACCTATAGCATCTACGCCACGCGGGGAGTGTGACGGGCACAAGCCCGTGACCAAATGGTCACCGGAGCATCACCGGCAACGTGGTCAGGCGGCAGCGCGTTCGGGCACAAGAGGCGCGGCGTCTACGGTGTTCTGGGGGCGAAACGAAAAGCACGGCGAGGTTCAGCAGCTCACAAGGAAGCCGTAGGGAGGGTCAGTGTGCTTGGGGAAGCTCGGGTGCGGCGGATCGACGACGACGATCGATGCCTGTCGAAGATTGAAGATGACGGTGGTGGGGACGATGCAGGGGCTCCAGCGTCGTGCAGCTCGGCTGGTCGACGTAGTCGACGACGGCGAACCGTCCGGACACGGTGGGAGGGCGCGGGGACGGCGTTGGACGTGGCTGCGGTGAGCGGCGG
Organism: Triticum urartu; assembly: GCF_003073215.2. Taxonomy (NCBI): domain Eukaryota; kingdom Viridiplantae; phylum Streptophyta; class Magnoliopsida; order Poales; family Poaceae; genus Triticum; species Triticum urartu. The sequence goes on along the minus strand of NC_053027.1, from coordinate 392,864,618 downwards.
CGACGGTGATGTCTCGAGCGACGTTGGGGAGGGCGAGAGAGGGAACCAAAGAGAGCGAGTGTGTCTGGGAGCTCGGGGAAAGAGAGAGGGTTCGTCCTAGGGCGACAGGTCGACAAGGGGAGCGGCTGGACAGCGGGCAGCTGCGTGGCAAGCATGCTGTGCTCGTCGTCGAGCACCTGCCTGTGCTGGCGAGAGCAAGCAGCTCGCTGGCACAGCAGGTGGGTTGGGCTGCTAGGTGGGCCGGATAGGTGGGCTCAGGTAAGTGCTCTGCACTGTTTTCTATTTCTCTTTTATTTATTTTCTGTACTGTGTTTTGAAATAGAATAAATACTATTTCATTTCCAAAAACTCTGGAAATATTCAGAGGCACATTTGAGAATATTCTCAACTGCCTAAAAATGCTTCCAAGATTATTTGAGCACTTTAAAATATTTATAAGATTTAAAATGCCCAAATTCCAATACTTATGACTTGGTTCAAAAATCCAGAATGGCCCCATAAATTGTAGAACCATTTTTGGCAGAGGTTTAAACCAGAACAAAAAATGGTGGGCTTTTATGAAGGGCATTTTGGGTTCATTGAAATTCCAATTGTTGGAATTTAGCATTTTCAGGTGGGTGTTGGGGTTGATTAGCCCCCATTTCAAGTTTAAAAGAAATTTAAACATGATGCACAAGTTCAACCAACCCTAATGCATAACAGGAAAGCAGGGATGTGACAACTTTTCCCTTGGTATAAGTTCTTATATCTGGGATCCGGCCTTTTGCAATTGTGGTTTCGACCATATGTTCTTCTTTAACCCCATTTCACGGGCAAGTTTAAGCACTTGTCTTCTGTGGATCATTACACCAGTCCAACCTTTACTTTGATCTTCCGTCGAGTATTACACCATGGTACCTCGATAATATCAAGTACTACCTAACCTCTTATGAATTCTTGGTACAAGTGATACTTCTTGCCATTTCCGTTCATTCCTTGGTCCCCGTGTTGTTTCTAACCGGAAAACCGACAATTGAACTATGAGGTGCGAATTCAAAAGTTCTAGCAACCCTATTGCTTTGAAGTTAATGGTCGACATTACATTCTTAGGCCATTGGTTATCGAAACACCATTCTAACATTGATCGTATTACATAAGCCCATATATCGGGTGCACCTTTCAGCCAATGTTTAATTGCGTATGTTTTTCCTCTAGCATACATCATTATATCATTTGATATGACAAATGTTATCTCCTTGTTCTCATAAGTGTGGAAATCCATCTTTTAAAAATCTCAATGAATTGTCACTGAGTTAATCGGCCACCTCCTCGCCTCTCCTTGATTTAATGAGGAACTCTTGTTTTGGAACTCGCTTCCATAGTTCAATTCCCGAGAGTCTTACAATGTCATCTCGACATTTTGTGTTGCACCTTTTCTTCTCACGCATCCTGAGTCTGAGTTATCCTGACAGCAATCAGATCTGAATCTCGGTCAGATATGATGGTTGGAACATATTCCCAAGAGTTATCACCTTGGACTTTATGTGACCCGGTAATGTGATGTCGTGCCTAGCACACCTGACCGGAGGACCTATCGTTATAGTATCCTTTTTAGCAAGTTTAGCCATTCTTTCATGAGGAAATTGCAAGACTTATGCTATAAGTTGTTCCTGATGAATCCTTAGAGTATCCAAAGTCTGATCTTTACCCAGTGGCCATGTCAATGCTATCTCGAAGCATGTCAGTGGTACTCCGATTTTAAATAAAGACATTGAAAGAACAAAGGCTAAATTTTCCTTATCAATTATCCAAACACCGTTGTATGGATAATTTCATGAAATTTCTCTCCCCTTACCTAAAGGGTTTTCTTTTTTATATCTCGTCATGGATATTTCTTCTCTGCTTGTCTTTGGAAGGGTATACCCCTGAAATGTGTGTTTAAACACATTTTCCTTTCCATTGTTCTGTTAATCTGATAATCAAATTTTTATTTCCCTTGTTTTGTTTAACTTTCTCGAGGTTTATATGATCTAAGCAGTAATAAGTCACCGCTTTTGTAAGCACCTCGGTGTACAACTTTGTCAGTAAGACCCTGTCACTATTGTTGATGACATTCCGGTAACCACCGATGGACGAGAACTTTGCCTATTGGTCCGCCTCGTTCAACAAGAAGGAAGATGGTTCTCTTCGTCCCTCGCCCTTGGTACCGACGTTGTTGCCGACATGACTGACATGCTATCCCCTGACATGTCTTGCCTACGTGGTCATGCAAGACGTCACCGCCCGTCCTACTGTCAACTCACATGGTGGGCCCATAACCCACAGGTCCCAGGGTCGAAACCTGACTCTCGTGTACACCTCTATCTCCGAAGTTATCCCTCGCGCTTGACTTCATATGTAATTCACATGGTCACTTTCCCAGTAATATATTCTGGTATCAGACGCAATATTTATTCTCGTTGCTCTGAACCCCTTTCTCGCCTTGCATCAGGCATGGATCGATTACCTGCCCGCTCAAAACTTCCCATGATACCTCCTTACTTTGCTCTCGATATTTCTTAAGTTTCAATTCGAGAGTTACTTTCTACCACCTTCCCCAATGATATCTACCAGATAGTCTACCTTGCAGAGGTCCATTCTTCCGGTATACCCCCTTATTCTTTTGTAAGTACACGGAGTTCCCAAAGTAAGGATGCCGACTTCATCATGATGACCTGAAGCAGAGAAATAAAGACATCAACAAAAGGGATTAACTTCTTCGAGAAGAGCAACCAAGACTGAGAAGATTCGTTAGAATTTCGTAACCAGACATTTTCCCCTTCTCCATCTCCTAAATCTCGGGACGAGATTTCTTGTAGTGGAGGAGAATTGTGATGCCCGGATAATTAAGCTATAGTAATCCCACGTTAACGATGCCATGTCACCTCGGTTATTGTTGCTAATCTCGCATTAGTTCGAAAACATTTCAAATTCAAAATTTAAAATCAAGAAAACACTAAAAGTTTTCAAGTATTAATACTAAAATGTTCAATAAATAGTAGATAAATCAGAGGCTATGATAAAATTGTAAACAACATTAGTGAAATTTAATAAGTGACTTAAACAACCTCAAACGATGACTGAAAACATTATTTAATAACTTTTTATATAAAATATATATGAAATGATAATTACCCCAAACTAGTTTTTGGTGGTAGGATCTATTGTGCTATGATTTGTGGGCCAACTATCATGTTTTACAGAACTCATTTGTTGCCCAAACAATTAGCTAAAACAAAAAAATAAGAAAAAGTAAAACAAAACAAAAAAAGAGAGGAAAGGAAACCCCCCATCCTGGCCTCGGCCCAGCAGGCCGATGGGCCGCCAGACCGGCCCACCCCGGTCCCCCTTAACCCCCCACTCCCCCTTAACCTAGAGCGGTCCCCCCACTTCACCCACTCCCCCCACGCCTAGCTCCTCCTCTTCCACCTCGTCTGGATCGAGATCGGGAGCAACCGTGTCCCCGAACCCGTCGTCGCCGCCGCCCGGAGGACCACCTTGCCGGAGCTCCCCCCATTGGATCTGGATCTGCACCCGAGCCGATCCCCAGTGCCCGCGCTCGCCGCCGTTCGCCGTCACCACGCCGGACCCCGTCGCTGGAACCTCCCCGCCGGCCTGCCTCCCCCTCATCGCCAGCCTGCTTCCCCTCCGGCGCCGTCGTCCCCGTCGCCCTCCTCGCGCCCCGTTGCCCCGACCCCTCCTCCGCACGGTGAGGCTCCGGCCTCTCCTTCTCTTCCCCTGCTCCAGGCCGCGCCCTGGCTGCTTGCATGACGGCGCGTGCGCCCGCACCCCTCACCTCTGTCCGCGCCCGCGCTCCGTCGAAGCGCATAGAGACCCGCGCCCCGCAAGCTCCTTGAGCTGCAGCTGTGCCGCCCGCGCGCTGCCTCTGCTACTACACTACGACCCGCCTCGCCGTGGCTCCCGCCCGGCCACTTCCCCGCAGCCATCTGCTGCGGTCACAGCGCCCCTCGTCAACGGTCCTAGTTGACTACTGACTAGGCAGTCAACTGGACCCCACCTGTTAGCCCCTAGTTGAAATAGGTGGGTACAATTCTGTGTACCCGTAGCGATTTAACCATTTATTTCTGATTTAAATGAATTCCAGAATATGAATAAAACTTTGGGAAAATAATAATAATACTAAATAAAATAGTAATTAATTAATTGATTCTGTATTAGTTTAACCTAATCATTTTAGTTAACTAATTAAGCGTAACTAATTAACCTAAATCCTGATTAACCTAAAACAGTGTATGACAGGTGGGTCCCACTGGACCCACACGTCAGTTTGACCAGTCAACACCTCTGTTGACTGCTGACGTCATGTTGATGTCATGATGACGTCAGCATGCACTAATCTGGATAATGTCGAATTAAATAAATTAAATAAATTCTAAAAATGATTTAAAACTTTAGAAAATCATATAAAATAAACCGTAACTCACATGAAAACACTTTCTACATGAAAGTTGCCCAGAACGACGAGACGAATCCGGATACGCAGCCCGTTCGTCCGCCACACATCCCTAACCTATCGAACTCGCAACTTTCCCTCTCCGGTTCATCTGTCTGAAAACACGAAACACCAGGAATCCTTTCCCGGATGTTTCCCCCCTTTCCCGGTATCACCTAGTACTGCGTTAGGGCACACCTAGCACCGCGTATTGCTATGTTATGCCTTGTATTGCTTTGATTGCTTTGTTATTTATTGTGTTCCCCTTTGTTACTTCTTTCCGGTAGACCCCAAGACTGTCGGCGACCCCCAGTTCGACTACGGTGTTGACGACCCCTCTCTCTTGCCTGAGCAACCAAGCAAGCCCCCCTCCTTGATTCCCAGATATCGCCTACTCTTCTCTATACTGCTTGCATTAGAGTAGTGTAGCATGTTACTGCTTTCCGTTAATCCTATCCTGATGCATAGCCTGTCCCTTGCTACTACAGTTGTTACCTTTACCTGCAATCCTAATGCTTAGTATAGGATGCTAGTTTATCATCAGTGGCCCTACCTACTTGTCCGTCTGCCATGCTATACTATCGGGCCGTGATCACTCGGGAGGTGATCACGGGTATATACTATATACTTTATACATGATACATGTGGTGACTAAAGTCGGGTCGGCTCGTGGAGCACCCGCGAGTGATTCACGGATTCGGGGCTGAAAGGACCTTTGTCCCAACGGCCCTCTGTGTGGATCTTCGTGGCCAAGCGACAGGGCAGGTTGAGACCACCTAGGAGAGAGGTGGGCTTGGCCCTGGTCGGCGTTCACAGTTATTTCAAGATAACATGTTTAACGAGATCTTGGTATTTGATTTGAGTCTGTCCACTGGCCTATACGCACTAACCATCTACGCGGGGACAGTTATGGGCACTTGACGTCGTGGTATTCGCAGAAGCCTTCGTGACATCAGCGACTGAGCAGCGCGCGCCGGGTTGGACCGCGTAATGCAACTTCCTTTGTAATGGAGGTTGCTAGGTCTGCTCTCCGGCCGCCCACGCAACATGCAGGTGTGCAATGGGCGATGGGCCCAGACCCCTACGCGCATAGGATTTAGACCGGCGTGCTGACCTCTCTGTTGTGCCTAGGTAGGGCTGCGACGTGTTGATCTTCTGAGGCCGGGCATGACCCAGAAAAGTGTGTCCGGACAAAGGGGATCGAGCATGTTGGGAAATGTGGTGCACCCCTGCAGGGAAGTTTATCTATTCGAATAGCCGTGATCTTCGGTAACAGGACGACTTGGAGTTGTACCTTGACCTTATGACAACTAGAACCGGATACTTAATAAAACACACCCTTCCAAGTGCCAGATACAATCCGGTGGTCGCTCTCTAACAGGGCGACAAGGAGAGGATCGCCGGGTAGGATTATGCTACACGATGCTACTTGGTGAACTTACCATCTACTCTCTTCTCCTGCTGCAAGATGGAGGTTACCAGAAGCGTAGTCTTCGAAAGGCTTAGCTATCCCCCTCTTATTCCGGCTTTCTGCAGTTCAGTCCACATATGATACCCTTATTCCATTTGATACCAATGCATACTTATGTAGTGTAGCTCCTTGCTTGCGAGTACTTTGGATGAGTACTCACGGTTGCTTTGCTCCCTCTTTTCCCCCTTTCTATACTCGATTGTTGCGACCAGACCTTGGAGCCCAGGAGCCAGACGCCACCGTCGACGATGACTACTACTACTCGGGGGTGCCTACTACTACGTGCAGCCTGCTGACGACGACCAGGAGTAGTTTAGGAGGATCCCAGGCAGGAGGCCTGCGCCTCTTTCGATCTGTATCCCAGTTTGTGCTAGCCTTCTTAAGGCAAACTTGTTTAACTTATGTCTGTACTCAGATATTGTTGCTTCCGCTAACTCGTCTATGATCGAGCTCTTGTATTCGAGCCCTCAAGACCCCTGGCTTGTAATATGATGCTTGTATGACTTATTTTATTTGTAGAGTTGTGTTGTGATATCTTCCCGTGAGTCCCTGATCTTGATCGTACACGTTTGCGTGTATGATTAGTGTACGATTGAATTGGGGGTGTCACATATATATACCCCTCCACTCCTTCTCCATTTGTGAGAGAGCCATCAGAATGTGCCTACACTTCCAGCATACATTTTCTGAGACAGAACCATCTACTCATGTGTTGAGACCAAGATATTCCAATCCTAGTGATAACCCACAAGTATAGGGGATCGCAACAGTTTTCGAGGGTAGAGTATTCAACCCAAATTTATAGAGTTGACACAAGGGGAGCCAAAGAATATTTGAAGGTATTAGCAGCTGAGTTGTCAATTCAACCACACCTGAAGATTAATTATCTACAGCACGTAATCAGTGGCAAAGTAATATGATAGTTTTGATAGTGGTGACAACAACAACAGTAACGGTAACAGTCATAGCAGTAATTTTGTACCAAGTGTAACAGTGATGATAGCAGTAGTAACTTAGCAAGAACAATATAAGATAAATTCGTACGCATTGGATCGGTGACTTGTTGGATGATATTCATCATTAGACAGTTATAACCTAGGGCGATACGGCACTAGCTCCAGTTCGTCAATATAATGTAGGCATGTATTCGGTAAATAGTCATACGTTCTTATGGAAAGAAATTGCATGACATCTTTTGTCGTACCCTCCCATGGCAGCGGGGTCCATATTGGAAACTAAGGGATATTAAGGCCTCCTTTAAATAGAGAATCGGAACAAAGCATTAACACATAGTGAATACATGAACTCCTCAAACTACGGTCATCACCGGGAGTGGTCCCGGCTATTGTCACTCCGGGGTTGCCGGATCATAACACGTAGTAGGTGACTATAACTTGCAAGATCGGATCTTCGGATCTAAAACATGGATATAATGGTGATAACATAAACGGTTCAGATCTGAAATCATGGCACCCGGGCCCAAAGTGACAAGTATTAAGCATGGCAAAGTCATAGCAACATCAATCTAACTCGATTACATGATGAATCTCATCCAATTCCTCACCGACCAGCCCTATGAAGGAATTACTCACTCCCGGTGGGGAGAATCATGGAATTGGTGATGGAGAAGGATTGGCGATGACGAAGAACGAAGACCCCCCTCTCAGGAGCCCCAAACGGACTCCAGATCTGGCCTCCCAATGAAGAATAGGAGGTGACGGCGGCACCGTCTCATGGATCATGATAATTCTTTCTCCCTGATTTTTTCTGGAAAAATAGGTTTTTATGGAGTTGGAATCTGGGTCTGCGGGCCACCAGGTGGGGACAACCCACCTGGGCACGCCAGGAGAGGGGGCGCGCCCTGGTGGGTTGTGCCCACCCAGGTGCCCCTCTCCGATAGGTCTTGGCTCTAGAAATTCTTATTTATTATATAAAAATTCCTCGCAAAGATTCGTTCCATTCCGAGAACTTTTAATTCTACACAAAAACAACACCATGGTAGTTCTGTTGAAAACAGCACCAGTCCGGGGTTAGTTTCATTCCAATCATGCAAATTAGAGTCAAAAACCAGAGGAAAAGCATTAGGAAAAGTAGATACGTTGGAAACTTTTACGAACTCTTTTGCTCTTGTTTGCATAAATAAGCTTAAAAAACACCCAGGTTTTCAGCCAATATTATAACTAACCATGCCGACAATAACTCTTAAAGATTATATCAACTCATATCAATGACATAATCAGCTAGAGAGCAATAATAAGACATCTCAAACGGCAACACGTTATCAAAACAACCATGATATAATATGACAATAGTGGTATCTCGCAAGCCCTTTCTGAGACCGCAAAACATAAATGCAGAGCACCTCCAAAGTTCAAGCAGCAACTAAACATTGTAATTCATAGTAGAAAAGATCCAGTAATGATGCACCCAACATTAGCTATACACAATGCATAAGTCATGACAGCTGTGCTCTCATGTTCTAGCGCTTGTTTTAGAAGGTGATGACACAAGCTAAAAGTAAATAGATAGTCCCTTCGCAGAGGGAAGCATTGATTTGCCGAGGTGCGAGAGCTCAAGTTTTTAAAACAGAGATAAACGATATTTTGAGACATGCCCCTGATACGTCTCCAACGTATCTATAATTTATGAAGTATTCATGCTATTATATTATCAACCTTGGAAGTTTTATATGCATTTATATGCTATTTTATATGGTTTTTGGGACTAACCTATTAACCTAGAGCCCAGTGTCAGTTTCTCTTTTTTCCTTCTTGTAGAGTATCACAGAAAAGGAAAACCAAACAGAGTCCAACTGACCTGAAACTTGATGGAGCTTATTTTTGGACCATAAGAAGGCCATGGAGTAAAAGAATTGGACCATAAGAGTCCCAGGCTGCCCGCGAGGATGGGAGGCGCGCCCACCCCCCTAGGCGCGCCCCCCTACCTCGTGGACAGCCCGGAGACCCCCCCTGACTTGTTCTCGATGCCAAAACCTCTTATATATACAGAAACCTCCAGAAATTAACCTAGATCGGAAGTTCCGCTGCCACAAGCCTCTGTAGCCACGAGAAATCAATCTAAGCCCTCTCTGGCACCCTGCCGGAGGGGGCCATCATCACCGAAGGCTATGGAGGAGGATCCCGGAGGGGCCATCATCACCATGAAGGCCAAGGACCAGAGGGAGAACCTCTCCCCATCCAGGGGAGGCCATGGAGGAGGAAGCACAAGGGGGAGAACCTCTCCTCCTCTCTCTCGGTGGCACCGGAGTGCCATCGGGAGGGGAATCATCGCCGCGGTGATCGTCTTCATCAACATCACCATCATCATCACCATCCTCATCTCTTTTACGTGGTCCACTCTCCCGCACCCCGCTGTAATCCCTACTTGAACATGGTGCTTTAAGCCACATATTATGATCCAATAATGTGTTGCCATCCTATGATGTTTTGAGTAGATATCCTTTGTCTTTGGGTTGATTGATGATCTAGATTGGTATGAGTTGTATGTTTTACTTTGCTGTTGTCCTATGGTGCCCTCCATGTCGCGCTAGCGTGAGGGATTCCCGTTGTAGGGTGTTGCAATATGTTAATGGTTTGCTTATTGTCTGCGTTGCGTGAGTGACTGAAACACAAACACGGATAAGCGGGACATGGCGTATGGGAATAAAGAGGACTTGATACTTTAATGATGTGGTTGGGTTTTACCTTAATGATCTTTAGTAGTTGCGGATGCTTGCTAGAGTTCCAATCATAAGTGCATATGATCCAAGAAGAGAAAGTATGTTAGCTTATGCCTCTCCCTCATATGAAATTGAAATGACGACTACCGGTCTTGTTAACAATTGCCTAAGACAATTACGCACACCGACCCATCATTATTCCACACTCACTATTTATAATATTTATTAATATATTCTAACTTTATAATAGCAGCACCTACTTTCATATTTTAGCCCTCCGATATCATGCAAAGTTATCCACTTCATACCCACAACGTAGTTTTATTTCTCGTTTCTAGTCGGAAGCAAACGTTCGGTGTACATAGAGTCGTATCAGTGGAAGATAGGACTTGAGAGAATATTGATCTTACCTTTAGATCCTTGTGGGTTTGACACTCCATACTTATCACTTCCACCTTTGGGAATTGCTACGATTATTCCCTGCACTTGGGGATTATCAAGCTCTTTTCTGGCGCCGTTGCCGAGGAGCAATAGCGTGGGTGATATTCTTGTGTGTGCTTGTTTGCTTTCTTCACTAAGTAGATTTTGTTTTTCTTTTTTGTTTCTGTTTAGTTGTGGGTGAAACATACAAAAAAATAAAGAATGAAAATACAAAAAAATACTTGCCTCTCATGCCTAAAAAGTTTTTAAAAAAGAGAAGTGATTGGAAAGTTATGCATTGAAGAAGTGAGGGTCGACCTTGAGCACTCGTGTTCATGCTCACGGAAACAATGTAGAATTTTTCATGGAAGTTTCTCTGTAAATAATTATCCCCTTATATATCCATTGTATTATAAAAATAATGTGCCAAGCTTTGGTTTTAGGATGATTAGATTGCTTGTCTACTATGTGCAGAACAAAAACAGAAACTTTGGCTGTAGCGCGTGATTTTACATTTTTTACTGCAGAGTCAAATGGGTCTTAAACTTTTTGCAGATTACTTCTGTACAAAGTTCTAAAATTGTCAAATTTATTTCATAATTTTTGGAGTTACAGAAGTTTACTAAACCTCCATATTACTACAGACTGTCCTGTTTTAGACAGATTCTGTTTTTTCGTGTGTTGTTTGCTTATTTTGATGCATCTATGGCTAGTATCGGAGGGTATGAACCATAGAGAAGTTGGAATACAGTAGATATAGTTCTAATATGAAATTGGAATGAGTTTTCAACAGTACCTAAATGTAGTGATTTGCTTTATTATACTAACGGATCTAACAAAGTTTTTGTTAAAGTTTTGTGTGGATGAAGTGTTCGAAGATCGAGGAGCTATCAATATGAGAAGAACAAAGAGAGGCAAGAGTTCAAGCTTGGGGATGCCCAAGTCACCCCAAGTAAATATTTTAGAGGATACTTAAGCATTTAAGCTTGGGGATGCCCCGGTTGGCATCCCATCTTTCTTCTTCAACAAATATTGCTATACCTCGGTTTTTGTTTTGTTCACATGATTTGTGTCGTTTATGTTTTTCTTTTTATTTAATAACCATGCTAGTATGAGATGTCCCCTCATCAATTTATAGAATACTTCATGTGCTTCACTTATATCTTTTAAGTATGATCTTATAGAATTGCTCTTTGTGCCTCACTTAAATCTTTTGAGTATGGTTTTATAGAATGCTTCGTGTGCTTCACTTATATATTTTGAGCTTGGATATTGGTTAGTATATATTAATTGTAGAATGCTCCATGAACTTCACTTATATCTTTTGGAGTATGAACAATACTATAATCTAAAGTGGATCTGGAAGAGTGTCAACTTTAGTTAGTAATGATTCCACTATTCCGAATGAGAAGAATTTTGCTTATGTGGAGAGTAGTAAAATTTCTATGCTTGTAGATGACGAAAAGAATGCTTTGTGTGATGGTCATATTGTTGAATTCATTCATCATGCTACTGAAAATTATTATCAGGGAGGAATATATGCTTGTAGGACTTATAATAATATCAAGCTTGCTTTCTATATGCTTAAAGTTTTGAAGTTATACTTGTTTTTCCTTCCTATGTTAGTTGATTCTTGTTCCTATAAATTATGTGCTCAAAAAATCCCTAGGCATATGCTACCTCTTGAGCACTGCGTTGGTTTTCCCTTGAAGAGGAAAGGGTGATGCAGTAGAGCAGCGTAAGTATTTCCCTCAGTGTTTGAGAACCAAGGTATCAATCCAGTAGGAGGCCACGCACGAGTCCCTCGCACCTACACAAACAAATAAACTCCTCACAACCAACGCGGTAAAGGGGTTGTCAATCCCTTCACGGTCACCTACGTGAGTGAGATCTGATAGATATGATAAGATAATTTTTTTTGGTATTTTTATGATAATGAGAAATAAAGATGCAAGTAAAATAAATGGCAAAGGAAATAACTAAGTATTGGAAGATTAATATGATGGAAAATAGACCCCGGGGCCATAGGTTTCACTAGAGGCTTCTCTCGAGAGCATAAGTATTACGGTGGGTGAACAAATTACTGTTGAGCAATTGATAGAATTGAACATAGTTATGAGAATATCTAGGTATGATCATGTATATAGGCATCACGTATGAGACAAGTAGACCGACTCCTGCCTGCATCTACTACTATTACTCCACACATCGACCGCTATCCAGCATGCATCTAGAGTATTAAGTTCAAGAGAACAGAGTAACGCTTTAAGCAAGATGACATGATATAGAGGGATAAACTCATGCAATATGATATAAACCCCATCTTGTTATCCTCGATGGCAACAATACAATACGTGCCTTGCTGCCCTTACTATCACTGGGAAAGGACACCGCAAGATTGAACCCAAAGCTAATCACTTCTCCCATTGCAAGAAAGATCAATCTAGTAGGCCAAACCAAACTAATAATTCGAAGAGACTTGCAAAGATAACCAATCATACATAAAAGAATTCAGAGAAGATTCAAATATTGTTCATAGATAAACTTGATCATAAACCCACAATTCATCGGTCTCAACAAACACACCGCAAAAGAAGATTACATCGAATAGATCTCCACAAGAGAGGGGGAGAACTTTGTATTGAGATCCAAAAAGAGAGAAGAAGCCATCTAGCTAATAACTATGGACCCGTAGGTCTGAAGTAAACTACTCACACTTCATTGGAGGGGCTATGGTGTTGATGTAGAAGCCCTCAGTGATTGATACCCCCTCCGGCGGAGCTCCGGAAAAGGCCCCAAGATGGGATCTCGTGGATATAGAAAGTTTGGCTCCGTATCTGATAGTTTGGGGGTACGTAGGAGTACATCGGTGGAGCAACACGGGCCCCACAAGGGTGGAGGGCGCGCCTGGGGGGGTAGGCGTGCCCCCTACCTCGTGCCTTCCTGGTTGATTGCTTGACGTAGGGTCCAAGTCCTCTGGATCATGTTCGTTCCAAAAATCACGTTCCCGAAGATTTCATTCCGTTTGGACTCTGTTTGATATTCTTTTTCTGCGAAACCCTAAAATAGGCAAAAAATAGCAATTCTGGGATGGGCCTCCGGTTGATAGGTTAGTCCGAAAAATAATATAAAAGTGTATAATAAAGCCCAATAATGTCCAAAACAAGATATAATATAGCATGGAACAATCAAAAAATATAGATACGTTGGAGACGTATCAAGCATCCCCAAGTTTAATTCCTGCTCGTCCTCGAGTAGGTAAATGATAAAAACAGAATTTTTGATGTGGAATGCTACTTGGCATAATTTCAATGTAATTCTCTTAATTGTGGTATGAATATTCAAATCCGAAAGATTCAAGACAAAAGTTTAATATTGACATAGAAATAATAATACTTCAAGCATACTAACTAAGCAATTATGTCTCTTCAAAATAACATGGCCAAAGAAAGTTATCCTTACAAAATCATATAGTCTGGCTATGCTCCATCTTCACCACACAAAGTATTTAAATCATGCACAACCCCGATGACAAGCCAAGCAATTGTTTCATACTTTTGGTGTTCTCAAACTTTCTCAATCTTCACGCAATACATGAGCGTGAGCCATGGACATAGCACTATATGTGGAATAGAATGGTGGTTGTGGAGAAGACAAAAAGGGAGAAGATAGCCTCACATCAACTAGGCGTATCAACGGGCTATGGAGATGCCCATTAATAGATATCAATGTGAGTGAGTAGGGATTGCCATGCAACGGATGCACTAGAGCTATAAGTATATGAAAGCTCAACAAAAAGAACTAAGTGGGTGTGCATCCAACTTGCTTGCTCACGAAGACCTAGGGCATTTTGAGGAAGCCCATCTTTGGAATATACAAGCCAAGTTCTATAATGAAAAATTCCCACTAGTATATGAAAGTGATAGGATAGGAGACTCTCTATCATGAAGATCATGGTGCTACTTTGAAGCACAAGTGTGGAAAAAAGGATAGTAGTATTGCCCCTTTTTATTTATTTATTATTTTTTTGGGGCCTTCTTTTTTTTTATTTGGAATTTCTTTTTTTGGGACAATACTCTATGAATGATGATCATCACACTTCTATTTATTTACAACTCAATGATTACAACTCGATACTAGAACAAAGTATGACTCTATATGAATGCCTCCGGCGGTATACCGGGATAGCAATGATGCATGGGTGACTTATATGAAAGAATTATGAATGGTGGCTTTGCCACAACTAAAATGTCAACTACATGATCATGTGAAGCAATATGACAATGATGGAGCGTGTCATAGTAAACAAAACGGTGGAAAGTTGCATGGCAATATATCTCGGAATGGCTATGGAAATGCCATGATAGGTAGGTATGGTGGCTGTTTTGAGGAAGGTATATGGTGGGTGTATGATACCGGCGAAAGGTGCGCGGTATTAGAGAGGCTAGCAATGGTGGAAGGGTGAGAGTGCGTATAATCCATGGACTCAACATTAGTCATAAAGAACTCACATACTTATTGCAAAAATCTATTAGTTATCGAAGCAAAGTACTACGCGCATGCTCCTAGGGGGATAGATTGGTAGGAAAAGACCATCGCTCATCCCCGGCCGCCACTCATAAGGAGGACAATCAATAAATACATCATGCTCCGACTTCTTAACATAATGGTTCACCATACGTGCATGCTAGGGGAATCATAAACTTCAACACAAGCATTTCTCAAATTCACAACTACTCAACTAGCACGACTCTAATATCACCATCTCCATATCTCAAAACAATTACCAAGTTTCAAACATCTCATAGTATTCAACACAACAACAACAACAACAACAACAACAAAGCCTTTAGTCCCAAACAAGTTGGGGTAGGCTAGAGGTGAAACCCATAAGATCTCGCAACCAACTCATGGCTCTGGCACATGGATAGCAAGCTTCCACGCACCCCTGTCCATAGCTAGCTCTTTGGTGATACTCCAATCCTTCAGGTCTCTCTTAACGGACTCCTCCCATGTCAAATTCGGTCTACCCCGCCCTCTCTTGACATTCTCCTCATGCTTTAGCCGTCCGCTATGCACTGGAGCTTCTGGAGGCCTGCGTTGAATATTCCCAAACCATCTCAGACGATGTTGGACAAGCTTCTCCTCAATTGGTGCTACCCCAACTCTATCTCGTATATCATCATTCCGGACTCGATCCTTCCTCGTGTGGCCACACATCCATCTCAAGATACGCATCTCCGCCACACCTAATTGTTGAACATGTCGCCTTTTAGTCGGCCAACACTCCGCGCCATACAACATTGCGGGTTGAACCGTCGTCCTGTAGAACTTGCCTTTTAGCTTTTGTGGCACTCTCTTGTCACAGAGAATGCCAGAAGCTTGGCGCCACTTCATCCATCCGGCTTTGATTCGATGGTTCACATCTTCATCAATACCCCCATCCTCCTACAACATTGACCCCAAATACAGAAAGGTGTCCTTCCGAGGTACCACCTGGCCTCATAGTATTCAACACACTCATAAGAATTTTTTTATTAATCTTGAATGCCTAAAATGATTAAAGAAAATTGCCATTATGTTTTGTAGGACTCTCAAAATAATCTAAGTGAAGCATGAGAGAACAATGGTTTCTATAAAACAAATCTACCAACGTGCTCTAAAAGATATAAGTGAAGCATTGGAGCAAAAACTATATAACTCAAAAGATATAAGTGAAGCACATAGCGCATTCTAACAATTTCCGAATCATGTGTGTCTCTCTCAAAAGGGTGTGTGCACAAATGATGATTGTGGAAAACTAACAAATAAAGACTCAAATAATACAAGACGCTCCAAGCAAAACACATATCATGTGGTAAATAAAAATATAGCTCCAAGTAAAGTTGCCGATAGAAGTAGACGAAAGAGGGGATGCCTTCCGGGGCATCCCCAAGCTTTGGCTTTTAGGTGTCCTTAGATTATCTTGGGGGTGCCATGGGCATCCCCAAGCTTAGGCTCTTGCCACTCCTTGTTCCATAATCCATCAAATCTTTACCCAAAACTTGAAAACTTCACAACACAAAACTTAAAGTAGAAAATCTCGTGAGCTCCGTTAGCGAAAGAAAACAAAACACCACTTCAAGGTACTGTAATGAACTCATTCTTTATTTATATTGGTGTTAAACCTAATGTATTCCAACTTCTCTATGGTTTATAAACTATTTTACTAGCCATAGATTCATCAAAATAAGCAAACAACCCACGGAAAACAGAATCTGTCAAAAACAGAACAGTCTCTAGTAATCTGTAGCTAACGCAAGATCTGGAACCCCAAAATTCTAAAATAAATTTATGGACGTGAGGAATTTATCTATTAATCATCTGCAAAAAGAATTAACTAAATATAACTTTCCAAATAAAAATGGCAGCAGTTCTCGTGAGCGCTAAAGTTTCTGTTTTTTACAGCAAGATTAAAAAGACTTTCCCCAAGTCTTCCCAACGGTTCTACTTAGCACAAACACTAATTAAACACAAAAAACACAACCAAAACAGAGGCTAGATAAATTATTTATTACTAAACAGGAGAAAAAAGCAAGGAATAAAAATAAAATTGGGTTGCCTCCCAACAAGCGCTATCGTTTAACGCCCCTAGCTAGGCATGAAAGCAAGGATAGATCTAGGTATTGTCATCTTTGGAAGGCAATCCATAAGTGGCTCTCATAATATATTCCTAAGGTAATTTAATTTTCTTTCTAGGGAAGTGTTCCATGCCTTTCCTTAACGGAAATTGTAATCTAATATTCCCTTCCTTCATATCAATAATTGCACCAATCGTTCTAAGGAAAGGTCTACCCAGAATAATAAGACATGAAGGATTGCAATCTATGTCAAGAACAATAAAATCCACGGGCACATAATTCCTATTTGCAACAATAATAACATCATTAATTCTTCCCATAGGTTTCTTAATAGTGGAATCCGCAAGGTGCAAGTTTAAAGAGCAGTCATCAAAATCACGGAAAACCTAGCAAATCACACAAAGTCTTTGGAATCATGGAAACACTAGCACCCAAATCAGACAAAGAATAGCATTCATGATCTTTAATCTTAATTTTAATAGTAGGTTCCCACTCATCATAAAGTTTTCTAGTGATATAAACTTCCAACTCAAGTTTTTCTTCATAAGATTGCATCAAAGCATCAACGATATGTTTGGTAAAGGCTTTATTTTGACTATAAGCATGAAGAGAATTTAGCACGAATTGAAACAAGGAAATACAATCTATCAAAGAGAAATTATCATAATTAAATTCCTTTAAATCCAAAATAGTGGGTTCATTAATATTTAAAGTTTTGACTTCTTCAATCCCACTTTTAACAATTTTAGCATCAAGATCTAAAGACTCCGAATTTTTGGAACGCCTTCTAGGTAAAGGTGGATAATATTCGGTCCCATCATTATCAAGATTCATATTACAAAACAAAGATTTAATAGGGGACACATCAATAACTTTTAGATCTTCATCTTTATTATCATGAAAACTAGAAGAACACGCTTTTATAAAGCAATCTTTCTTAGCACGCATCCTAGTGGTTCTTTCTTGGCACTCATCAATGGAAATTCTCATGGATTTGAGAGACTCATTGATATAATTCTTAGGAGGAATAGATCTAAGTTTCAAAGAATCAACATCAAGAGAAATTTTATCAACGTTCCTAGCCAACTCATCAATCTTAAGCAATTTTTCTTCAATCAAAGCATTGAAATTCTTTTGCGAGGTAATAAATTCTTTAATATTAGATTCAAAATCAGAGGGTATTTTATTAAAATTTCCATAAGAATTTGTTGTAGGAATTACCATAATTATTAGAGGAATTACTAGGATACGGCCTAGGATTAAAGTTTCCTCTATACACGTTGTTACCAAAATTATTCCTACCAACAAAATTCACATCCAAAGATTCATTATTATTCTCAATCAAAGTAGACAAAGGCATATCATTAGGATCAGAAGAAACACTTTTATTAGCAAATAATTTCATAATTTCATCCATCTTACCACTCAAAACATTAATTTCTTCTATCGCATGCACTCTCTTATTAGTAGATCTTTCAGTGTGCCATTGAGAATAATTAACCATAATATTATCTAGGAGTTTAGTAGCTTCTCCTAAAGTGATTTCCATAAAAGTGCCTCCCGCGGTCGAATCTAAAAGATTTCTAGAAGCAAAATTCACTCTGGCATAAAATTTTTGTATAATCATCCACAAATTCAAACCATGTGTAGGGCAATTACGTATCATTAATTTCATCCTCTCCCAAGCTTGTGCAACATGTTCATGATCAAGTTGCTTAAAATTCATAATATCGTTTCTAAGAGATATGATTTTAGCGGGAGGAAAATACTTAGATATAAAAGCATCTTTGTACTTATTCCACGAATCAATACTATTTTTAGGCAAAGACGAAAACCAAGCTTTAGCACGATCTCTAAGGGAAAAAGGAAATAGCTTCAATTTAACAATATCATTGTCCACATCTTTCTTCTTTTGCATATCACACAAATCAACAAAGCTATTTAGATGGGTAGCGGCATCTTCACTAGGAAGGCCAGCAAATTGATCTTTCATGACAAGATTCAACAAAGCAGCGTTAATTTCACAAGATTCAGCATCGGTAAGAGGAGCAATCGGAGTGCTAAGAAAATCATTGTTGTTGGTATTGGTAAAGTCACACGATTAGTATTATATTGATCCATTGTGACAAGAAAGCAATCCAACACACGAGCAAACAAGAAACAAGCGGAAAAAAGGCGAACGGAAAAGAGAGAGCGAATAAAACGGCAAGGGTGAAGTGGGGGAGACAAAAACGAGAGGTAAATGGCAAATAATGTAATGCGAGGGATAAGAGTTTGTGATGGGTACTTGGTATGTCTTGACTTGTGCGTAGACTCCCCGACAACGGTGCCAGAAATGGCTCATTGTCGGGAGTCAAATCTTGACTTGACTTGGCGTGAATCTCCCCGGCAACGGCGCCAGAAATCCTTCTTGCTACCTCTTGAGCACTGCGTTGGTTTTCCCTTGAAGAGGAAAGGGTGATGCAGTAAAGTAGCGTAAGTATTTCCCTCAGTTTTTGAGAACCAAGGTATCAATCCAGTAGGAGATCACGCTCGAGTCCCATGCACCTACACAAACAAATAAGAACCTCGCAACCAACGCGATAAAGGGGTTGTCAATCCCTTCACGGTCACTTACGAGAGTCAGATCTGATAGATATGATAAGATAATGTTTTTGGTATTTTTATGATAAAGAGAAATAAATATGCAAAGTAAAATAAACGGCAATAGAAATAGCTAAGTGTTGGAAGATTAATATGATGGAAGATAGACCCGGGGGCCATAGGTTTCACTAGTGGCTTCTCTCAAGAGCATAAGTATTACAGTGGGTAAATGAATTACTGTCGAGCAATTGATAGAATTGAGCATAGTTATGAGAATATCTAGGTATGATCATGTATATAGGCATCATGTCCGCGACAAGCAGACCGAAACGATCTGGAAGAGTGTCAACTTTAGTTAGTAATGATTCCACTATTCCGAATGAGAAGAATTTTGCTTATGTGGAGAGTAGTAAAATTTCTATGCTTGTAGATGACGAAAAGAATGCTTTGTGTGATGGTCATATTGTTGAATTCATTCATCATGCTACTGAAAATTATTATCAGGGAGGAATATATGCTTGTAGGAGTTATAATAATATCAAGTTTGCTTTCTATATGCTTAAAGTTTTGAAGTTATACTTGTTTTTCCTTCCTATGCTAGTTGATTCTTGTTCCTATAAATTATGTGCTCAAAAAATCCCTAGGCATATGCTACCTCTTGAGCACTGCGTTGGTTTTCCCTTGAAGAGGAAAGGGTGATGCAGTAGAGCAGCGTAAGTATTTCCCTCAGTGTTTGAGAACCAAGGTATCAATCCAGTAGGAGGCCACGCACGACTCCCTCGCACCTACACAAACAAATAAACTCCTCGCAACCAACGCCATAAAGGGGTTGTCAATCCCTTCATGGTCACCTACGAGAGTGAGATCTGATAGATATGATAAGATAATATTTTTAGTATTTTTATGATAAAGAGAAATAAAGATGCAAGTAAAATAAATGGCAAAGGAAATAACTAAGTATTGGAAGATTAATATGATGGAAAATAGACCCGGGGGCCATAGGTTTCACTAGAGGCTTCTCTCGAGAGCATAAGTATTATGGTGGGTGAACAAATTACTGTTGAGCAATTGACAGAATTGAGCATAGTTATGAGAATATCTAGGTATGATCATGTATATAGGCATCACGTCCGAGACAAGTAGACCGACTCCTGCCTGCATCTACTACTATTACTCCACACATCGACCGCTATCCAGCATGCATCTAGAGTATTAAGTTCAAGAGAACAGAGTAACGCTTTAAGCAAGACGACATGATGTAGAGGGATAAACTCATGCAATATGATATAAACCCCATCTTGTTATCCTCGATGGCAACAATACAATACGTGCCTTGCTTCCCTTACTGTCACTGGGAAAGGACACCGCAAGAATGAACCCAAAGCTAAGCACTTCTCCCATTGCAAGAAAGATCAATCTAGTAGGCCAAACCAAACTGATAATTTGAAGAGACTTGCAAAAATAACCAATCATACATAAAATAATACAAAGAAGATCCAAATATTGTTCATAGATAAACTTGATCATAAACCCACAATTCATCGGTCTCAACAAACACACCGCAAAAGAATATTACATCGAATAGATCTCCACAAGAGAGGGGAAGAACTTTGTATTGAGATCCAAAAAGAGAGAAGAAGCCATCTAGCTAATAACTATGGACCCATAGGTCTGAAGTAAACTACTAACACCTCATCAGAGGGGCTATGGTGTTGATGTAGAAGCCCTCCGTGAACGATACCCCCTCCGGTGGATCTCCGGAAAAGGCCCCAAGATGGGATCTCGTGGATACAGAAAGTTACGGCGGTCTAATTAGGGTTTTGGCTCCGTATCTGGTAGTTTGGGGGTACGTAGGTATATATAGGAGGAAGGAGTATATCGGTGGAGAAACGTGGGACCCACGAAGGTGGAGGGCGCGCCTGGGGGGGGGGGGTAGGCGCGCCCCCTTACCTCGTGCCTTCCTGGTTGATTTCTTGACGTAGGGTCCAAGTCCTCTGGATCATGTTCGTTCCAAAAATCACATTCCCGAAGGTTTCATTCCGTTTGGACTCCGTTTGATATTCTTTTTCTGCGAAACCGTAAAATAGGCAAAAAAACAGCAATTCTGGGTTGGGCCTCCGGTTAATAGGTTAGTCCCAAAAATAATATAAAAGTGTATAATAAAGCCCAATAATGTCCAAAACAGGATATAATATAGCATGGAACAATCAAAAAATTTAGATACGTTGGAGACGTATCAGCATAGGAAGTGGGTTAGATTTAAATGTGCTAGTCATACTCTTCATGATGCTCACTTTATGTTTCAATTCTTATATTTTATTTGAGCATCATTGAAATCATCATGCCAAGCTAAAAGGCATTAAAGAAAAGCGCTTGTTGGGAGACAACCCAATATTTACCCTTACTGTTTTTGTGTGTTTACATGATTAAGCTACTGTATTAATCATGTTTTATAGCTTTTGTTTCAATAAAGTGCCAAGTAAGTCCTTTGGGAAGACTTGGGTGAAAGTTAATGTGATCTTGCTGTAAAAAAGCAGTAACTTTGCGTTCATGAGTTTAGCTGCTATTTTTTACAGAATAGTGCTTTGGTGCTGATTCTTTTTGCGGAAGATTAATAGAAAAATTCCTCACGTCCACCAATCTATTTCAGAATTTTTGGAGTAGCAGAAGTATGGTTGGTGTTCAGATCATTACAGACTGTTCTGTTTCTGACAGATTCTGTTTTCATTGCATAGTTTGCTTGTTTTCTAGTTTCTATGGCTTATATTTCTCAATATAAATTGTAAAATGATATGGTACAGTAGGCATTGTGTGAGAACAATTATGAGCCTTGTATTTGACAGTACCAAAGTGAATGGTTTACTCTTTATCGTACTAACCTATCTCACGAAATTCTGTTAAGTTTTGTGTGATTGAAGTTTTCAAGCTTTGGGTGAGATATCGATATGAGGAGAATAAGGAGTGGAAAGACCCTAATCTTGGGGATGCCCAAGGCACCCCAAGATAATATTCAAGGAAGACTGAAGCTCCTAAGCTTGGGGATGCCCCGGAAGGCATCCCCTCTTTCGTCTTCAAAATTATCGGTATACCTTACTCGGAGCTATATTTTTAGTCGTCACATGATATGTGTTTTTCTTGGAGCGTATTTTCAATTTACTTGTTGTTTGAATAAAATCATTGGATCTGAAATCTTGAATGAAAAGGAACCCTCCCATGGCTAGTTAATTATTTGACTACTAAGTGTCCTTCACTTATATCTTTTTGGAGTAGTTTGTCATTTACTCACGTGCTTCACATATATCCTATGAGTAAATGGTTGAATGAATTGAATATCATAAATATGATTTTATATATGTTTCATATGCTTATACCATGGGGATTAATGACTTCACATAGAATAAGTATAGGTAGTAAACTTATTGAAAGTTAGCAAACGTAGAATTCGTCACTTGAACAATTCATGAAACAATATTGAAGGAAGAGAGATTTCACATATAAATATACTATCTTGGACATATTTTGTAATTGTGAGCGCTCATTAAAATATGACATGCTAAAAGGTTGATGTCGGACAAGGAAGACAACGTAATGGGTTATGTTTTCTTATATCCGAAATAAAGTATATTGTCTTGGATCATCCAACATGCTGATCTTGCTTTTTCCCCTCATGCTAGCCAAATTCTTCGCACCAAGTAGAGATACTACTTGTGCTTCCAAGCATTCCTTAAACTAGTTTGCCATGAGAGTCCACCATACCTACCTATGGATTGAGTAAGATCTTTCAAGTAAGTTGTCATCGGTGCATGCAATAAAAATTGCCAATATGTATGATCTATTAATGTGGATAAAATAAGCTTTATACGATCTTGTGATGTGGAAGAAATAAAAGCGATGGACTACATAATAAAGGTCCATATCACAAGTGGCAATATAAAGTGACGTTCTTTTGCATTAAGATTTTGTGCATCCAACCATAAAAGCGCATGACAACCTCTACTTCCCTCTGCGAAGGGCCTATCTTTTACTTTTATGTTCTACCCTTATGCAAGAGTCATGGTGATCTTCACCTTTCCTTTTTACATTTTATCCTTTGGCAAGCACATTGTGTTGGAGAGATCCTGATATATATATATATATATCCAATTGGATGTAAGTTATCATGAACTATTATTGTTGACATTACCCTTGAGGTAAAAGGTTGGGAGGCGAATCTATAAGCCCCTATCTTTCTCTGTGTCCGATTAAATCTTTGAACCCATAAATATCACGTGAGTGTTAGCAATTGTGAAAGATTAAATGATAGTTGAGTATGTGGAGTTTGCTAAATCAAAGCTCTGACATAGAACCTTCCTGAAAATAAGATGAATTTCAATTGTTTGATGACTGAGAATATATTTTGTTAGTTTCAGGAAAGTTTATGATCTATACTTTAACACGTGAATAGCTTGTTACTTGATCATGAAAAGTTTTATGAAAATGAGCTACTGTTATGATATATAATGATGCTAGAAAAAGTGATTAGAACTATCATTGATGAAACTTATGCACTTGCTAGCATTCACACTTCATAAATTATTTCTTTTATCATTTACCTACTCGAGGACGAGCAGGAATTAAGCTTGGGGATGCTGATACGTCTCCAACGTATCTATAATTTATGAAGTATTCGTGCTATTATATTATCAACCGTGGATGTTTTATATGCATTTATATGCTATTTTATATGGTTTTTGGGACTAACCTATTAAATAGAGCCAGTGCCAATTTCTGTTTTTCCTTGTTGTAGAGTATCGCAGAAAAGGAAAACCAAACGGAGTCCAATTGACCATAAACTTGATGGAGCTTATTTTTGGACCATAAGAAGGCCATGGAGTAAAAGAATTGGGCCAGACGAGTCCCAGGCTGCCCACGAGGGTGGGAGGCGCGCCCACCCCCTAGGCGCGGCCCCTACCTCGTGGACAGCCCAGAGACCCCCTGACTTGTTCTCGACGCCAAAACCTCTTATATATACAGAAACCTCCAGAAATTAACCTAGATCGGAAGTTCCGCTGCCGCAAGCCTTTGTAGCCATGAGAAATCAATCTAGGCCCTCTCTGGCACCCTGCCAGAGGGGGCCATCATCACCAGAGGCTATGGAGGAGGATCCCGGAGGGTCCATCATCACCATGAAGGCGAAGGACCGGAGGGAGAACCTCTCCCCATCCGGGGGGAGGCCATGGAGGAGGAAGCACAAGGGGGAGAACCTATCCTCCTCTCTCTCGGTGGCACCGGAGTGCCATCGGGAGGGGAATCATCGCCGCGGTGATTGTGTTCATCAACATCACCATCATCATCACCATCCTCATCTCTTTTACGCGGTCCAGTCTCCTGCACCCCGCTGTAATCCCTACTTGAACATGGTGCTTTATGCCACATATGATGATCCAATGATGTGTTTCCATCCTATGATGTTTTGAGTAGATATCCTTTGTCTTTGGGTTGATTGATGATCTAGATTGGTATGAGTTGTATGTTTTACTTTGGTGTTGTCCTATGGTGCCCTCCGTGTCGCGCAAGCATGAGGGATTCCCGCTGTAGGGTGTTAAAATATGTCCATGGTTTGCTTATTGTCTGTGTTGCGTGAGTGACTTAAACACAAACACGGATAAGCGGGACATGGCGTATGGGAATAAAGAGGACTTGATACTTTAATGCTATGGTTGGGTTTTACCTTAATGATCTTTAGTAGTTGCGGATGCTTGCTAGAGCTCCAATCATAAGTGCATATGATCCAAGAAGAGAAATTATGTTAGCTTATGCCTCTCCCTCATATGAAATTGCAATGACGACTACCGGTCTTGTTAACAATTGCCTAAGACAATTCCGCACACCGGCCCATCATTATTCCACACTCGCTATTTATAATATTTAGTAATATATTCTAACTTTATAATAACAGCACCTACTTTCATATTTTAGCCCTCCGATATCATGCAAAGTTATCCACTTCATACCCACAACGTAGTTTTATTTATCATTTCTAGTTGGAAGCAAACATTCGGTGTACGTAGAGTCGTATCAGTGGCAGATAGGACTTGAGAGAATATTGATCTTACCTTTAGCTCCTTGTGGGTTCTACACTCCATACTTATCACTTCCACCTTTGGGAATTGCTACGATGATTCCCTGCACTTGGGGATTATCAGCACCCTTCTCATTTACTTCACGACTATCAGTTATCAATATCTCCCACACTAAACAAGCTAGTGGCGGTTCCCAAGCGATAAAAAGTAAAGGTTTTGACTCCATTGGGAGTTTTTGTTTGATTATTTGAGAGATTAACTCTTTTTGTGTTTGCAGTTTGGGACTGGGCATCCCTATTACCGCCCTTTTCTCGTGCGATGGTGAGTGAATAAACACTCGAACTGAGAATAACCCGCTTAGCATTGAAGATACTGACCACCTCCTGTCACTCCATGAACGATCCAGGCACACAAAAAGGATATTTTTTATAAGTTTTTAGAGGTGGCACTCAAATTGACTTAGGACGGCAGGGTAATACCGCATATAGGTAGGTATGGTGGACTCATCTGGAATAACTTTGAGTTCAAGGTTTTTGATCTACAAGCAGAATTCCCACTTAGTACACGCGAATGCTAGCAATTAGATTGAGAAGCGGCCAGCTCGAGAGCAACAACGATCATGAACATGCATTATGCATAAGTAACATTGGACACTAGAATGAATAGGATATGAACACCATGAACATAAATATCATAGCGGCTATGTTGGTTTTGATTCAACTGCATGCATGAACATGTGCCAAGTCAAGCCACTCGAACATTCAGAGGAGGATACCATATCATCATACTACATCATAATCATTTTAACACAATGTTGATATCCAAGATAAATCATTATTTACTCCTAGCTACTTATGCATGACATGAGAAACTATAATCTCTAATTGTCAGTGCAAACATGTTTAATCATAATGGGTTGAATCATGGATACTAGGTTAAACATATTTACATAAACAGAACAAGTCGAGTTCATACTAGTTTCTTTCTGCCACAACCAGTTCATCAAATATCGTCATTATTTCCTTTCACTTGCACGACCGAACGATGTGAAAATAATAATAGTGCAAGAGTGCCATGGACTAAGCTGGAATCTGCAAACATTTTATTCAACAGGAGAAGACAAGGTAAAATGGGCTCTTTAGTAGATCAACAGTTATTCATATGAGAGCCGCTCAACATTTTCATCGTGGTCTTCTCCTTGGTACAACTCAAATAAAAAGAAAAGAAATTCAGAGGAACACACTGAAATATTTTTGGAGTTTTTGGTTTTCTTGAACAAGCAAATAAAATGGAAAAGAAAAAACGAGAAAAACTATTTACACGGGAAATCTCCCAAAAAGAAAAAAGAAGAACAAGGAAATCTTTTTGGGTTTTCTTTTTAATGTTACAACTAAGCATGCATAGAAAGTAAACTAGCTACAAATAATTTTTTTGGGTTTTCAAAAGTTTTTCAAACACACAAGAAGAAAGCAAGAAAAATAAATCTAAACATGGATGATACAATGAAAAAGTGTGAACACCGACAACTGGAATAAGTGGACATGAATGTAATGTCGGTGAGAAACACGTACTCCCCCAAGCTTAGGCTTTTGGGCTAACTTGGTAATCGATCAGAAGCCTGGGTAGTAGTTGGGGTAGTGAGGAGCGGGCATCTACTGATCCCCCTACTGAGGCTCCTCCTCTGCCTTTGCAGCAGCCTGAGCGTTCCCGTTGGTGATGATGTCCGCAGGCATAATCCTATATCCACCCCTAGCAACAGAATCAAACAAAGCAGGAGCAGAAATGGAATAATATCACGAGTTTCAATGCTAAAAACCAGGTTATAAGGAATAGGAATGTCATGAGATTTATCATCAGTAAAATGGTGGTGATCCATGGCAGCACGGTCTAGGTAAACCTTGGTCACAGGGTAATCATGAAGGCATATCTCAACCTCGAAGTGAGCCGCCAAATGAGTAGCATAAATCCCACCATGAATTTTACCCTTGGATTTATTAAGGTGGAGGCGACGAGCCACAATAGCTCCCAAGCTATAAGTGTTGTCTCCCTCTAATGCATGACGTAAGACAACAAGGTCTGGTGAACTAAGTGCACCCACCTTCTCCCTAGCAAGCAAGCATTTTGCAATGAAAAGAGCAAAGTAATGAACCGCCGGAAATTGCAAGCCAACGACAGTGATAGGTGACACCCCTCTCTCATCTCCCACTGTCAAAGTGCGATAAAAAGTCTCAAATTTCGCTGGCCTAGGCTCGGCTAATTTCCCATCAGAAGGGATGATGCATATGTCACAAAATTCAGTAAGTGGTATCTGATGGTTTTCGGCATATAAATCAAAGCTCACCTCAGGAGGATTATTCCTAGGAAGGAAAGTAAAACTTTGAACAAAGTTATTCATGAGGATTTGGTGCTATTCACACTCTCTGTGATGAAGTCGGTGAGGCCGGCATTAGCAGCATATTTGTGTGAACTCCTGAAGGATTCTAGCCTCTTCGAGGAACAGGGTGTGCGGCGATTCACATGGTCGTACTTCCGCCAACCTCCGAGGATGAAGATCACTATCAAATGACCCCCCAATAACACCCTTGGAGTTCTTCTTAGATCCAAACTTCCTAAACATATTCATGGTTTTCCTATGAACAAAATTCTGAAATTTATTAGCCCACAAAATTTTCTCAACAAAACTTCACAAAAATGGTACCAACTATTCATAGGGATACATAGAGGCCATAGCGAGCATTCAAACAACTTAGAACACTAAGAATTCAACATGCAAGCTTATCTACAACAGCACCAAGAGTAGCTAATTATTCAAAATATAAACCACTAAAACAAAAACTAATTGGACAAATGGTGGAGTCAAATACCAAGCAACAATCCCCTGAAACAGTTTCGGAAACAGAGCTTCGAGCTAAGAGATCGAAATCCGCGGGTTTGAGGGCAAGAACACAGGAGAGAGAGCAACGGAGATTTTTTCTAGAGGTAAGTGATGATGTGGTATGAAGAGATAAGTGAGGGGGGCCACGTGGGGACCACAACCCACCAGGGCGCGCCTGGGGGTCCTGGCGCGCCCAGGTGGGTTGTGCCCACCTAGTGCACCTCCCTCTGATATTATTTGCTCCAGAAATTTAGAAATATTCAGAAAAAAAATCATATTAAATTTTCAGGGCATTCTGAGAACTTTAATTTTTGGGTCATTTTTTATTGCACGGGAAAATCAGAAAACAGACAAAACATGGCATTTTATTTTAGTTAACTAATAAAAACATAGAATAAAAAGTAGGGACAGAAGGTAGTGCTTACTAAATTCATCAACTTCATACCGCTCAAAAATTATCCATTAATAAGGTTGATCATGTCTTATTAACAACCACTTTCGATTAGCATGAAACCGAAGAACTTTCGTAAATCACTAAGTTGCCTCAATGGGGATATAAATGTCCCCAACAATAAGAATTTCATATTTCTTTTTAACAGTAGGTAGAGGTATTTGCAAACTTCCAATAGTGATTGTCGGAGATTTTTCAATAACATTAATACCATTCAGTTGGAATTGTTTTTTCGGAAAGCGCATTGTATGCTCATTACCATTGATATGAAAAGTGACCTTGCTTTTATTGCAATCAATAACAGCTCCTGCAATATTCAAGAATGGTCTACCAAGGATAATCGACATGTTGTCGTCCTCGGGCATCTCAAGTATAACAAAGTCAGTCAAAATAGTAACATTAGCAACAACAACGGGCACATCCTCACAGATACCGATAGGTATGGTAGTTGATTTATCATCCATTTGCAAAGATATTTCGGTATGTGTGAGTTTATTCAAATCAAGTCTTTTATATAAAGAGAAAGGCATGACACTAACACCAGCTCCTAAATCACACAAAGCAGTTTTCACATAATTCTTTTTGATGGAGCAAGGTATAGTTGGTATTCCCAGATCTCCAAGTTTTTTAGGTACTCCATCTTTAAAAGTACAATTGGCAAGCATAGTGGAGATTCCAGCTTCCGGTATTTTTCTCTTATTAGTGATGATGTCTTTCATATACTTTGCATAAGGAGGCATTTTGAGGATATCAGTCAAGCATGTACACAAAAGACTGGCCTCAACATTTCAGCAAAGCGTTCAAATTCGTCATCATCATTCTTTTTAGTTGACTTAGGTGGAAAGGCATAGGTTTTTGAACCCACGGTTCTTTTTCTTTACCATGTTTTCTAGCAATGAAGTCTCTTTTGTCATACCTTTCATTCTTAGGTTGTGGATTATCAAGATCAACAGGTGGTTCTATCTCAACATCATTGGTTGGTTCTTTATTATTTAGTTGAGAGTCTTCATGAACATCAGCATTATCTTTTTCATTATCACTAGGTGGATGTTCATTACTGACTAAGTTTCAGCATCAGAGATAGAAGTTTCATTATCATTATCATGAGGTTATTCTATTTCAGGTTCACTAGAAGCATGCAAAGTCCTATAATTTTTATTTCTAGAAGGACTAGGTGCACTAGTGTTAGCTCTTTGTGAATCTTATTCAATTATTTTTGGGTGTCCCTCAGGATAAAGTGGTTCCAGAGTAATTTTACCTCCTCTTGTTGCAACTATAACAGCAAAGTCATGCATATTATTATTCATTTCATCAAGCAATTCCCTTTGTGATTTAGCAACTTGTTCTAACTGAGTTTGAACCATAGAGGCATGATTTCCAACACCTCTAACATCATTTGATATTCTAAATAACAAGTCACTCAAGCGAGCAATCATATCAGAATTGTATTTCAATTGTTTCATAACATTTGCATTGAAGTGATCTTGTTTTCTAATATAGTTTTCAAACTCATAAAGGCATCGACTAGGATGCATATTGTGAGGATTGTCATTATCATTGAACTTCATAAGAGAATTTACCTCTACCACCTTAGGCATTCGTGGTGTATTAAGCCCATGTATTCCTTCAATAGGGGGTAAATTTTTAACATCCTCAGCTTTAATACCTTTTTCCTTCATAGATTTCTTTGCCTCTTGCATATCTTCAGGACTGAGATATAATATACCCCTCTTCTTCGGAGTGGGTTTAGGCGGTGGTTTAGGAAGAGTCCAATAATCATACTTTTTCAATATATTATTCAATAATTCTTCAGCTTTCCCAACAGTTCGTTCCCTAAAAACACAACCAGCACAACTATCTAGGAAGTCCCTAGAATCATCGGTTAGTCCATTATAGAAGATATCAAGTATTTCATTTTTCTTAAGAGGATGATCAGGCAAAGCATTAAGTAATTGGCAAAGCCTCACCCAAGCTTGTGGGAGACTTGCTTCTTTAATTTGAACAAAGTTAAATATTTCCTGCAAGGCAGCTTGTTTCTAATGAGCAGGAAAATATTTTTCAGAGAAGTAATAAATCATATCCTGGGGACTACACACACAACCAGGAGCAAGAGTATGGTACCAATCTTTAGCATCACCCTTTAATGAGAAAGGAAATAATTTGAGAATAAAGTAATAGCGAGTTTTCTCATCATGAGTAAAAAGGGTGGCTATGTCATTCAACTTAGTAAGATGTGCCACAACAGTTTCAGTTTCATAACCATGGAAAGGATCAAATTCAACCAAAGTAATTAACTCTAGGTCGACAGAGAATTCATAATCCTTATCATCAATAAAGATAGGTGAAGTAGCAAACTTAGTATCTCATTTCATTCTAGCACTCAGAGATTTTTCTTTATCCTTGCATAATAATTTCTCTAGATCATATCTATCTCTACAAGCAAGAATATCTCTAGTTGTCTCCTCACTCATAACATAACCTTCCGGTACCTTAGGCAATTCATATCTAGGAGGGCTAGTTCTAGCAGGTGCTTCAGGAGTTTCAGTTTCAAGCTCATCATCAAATTCAACATCATGTAGTAGTAATTTGTTTATCAAGAAAGTCACCAAGTGGCACATCATCATTATCAAGCAAGGTACTAGCATCATCATAAGCATTATCCATAGAAGAAGTAGCATCATCAATAACTTGCGACATATCAGAATTAATAGCATGTGGTGGTGTTGCAAGTTTACTTATAACAGGAGGTGAATCTAAAGCAGAACTGGATGGTAGTTCCTTACCTCTCCTTGTCTTTGAGGGAAAAATCTTAGTCTTAGCATCCTTTAAATTGTTCATAGTGATAATATGATAATAATCCCAAGTGACTCAACAAATATAGCTATGGTCCCCGGCAACGGCACCAGAAAAAGTTCTTGATAACCCACAAGTACAGGGGATCGCAACAGTTTTCGAGGGTAGAGTATTCAACCCAAATTTATAGATTCGACACAAGGGAGCCAAAGAATATTTGAAGGTATTAGCAGCTGAGTTGTCAATTCAACCACACCTGGAGATTAATTATCTGTAGCAAGTAATCAGTAGCAAAGTAATATGATAGTTTTGATAGTGGTGACATCAGCAATAGTAACGGTAACAGTGATAGCAGTAATTTTGTAGCAAGTGTAATAGTGATGATAGCAGTAGTACTTAGCAAGAACAATATAAGATAAATTCGTAGGCATTGGATCGGTGACTTGTTGGATGATATTCACCATTAGACAGTTATAACCTAGGGCGATACGGCTGTAACATCCCAAATTTTCAATTTGGAATGTTATACACTAGATCATCATTGCATATCATATTTTATTTTGCTTTTGGTTCGATCCTAGAAATTCTACGCAACTCAAGGACCCACGGAGAGAGTTGGGGATTTTGTTATTTTCATATTTGAGTTTTCTCAAATTTTGAGAATAGGATCATTTGATTTTAATTATTTTATCATCAATTATTTCTATTACACAAATATGAGAGAGGGAATAAAATGACTTTCCCAAAATAAAGAAATAATGAGGATTTAATAATAAAATCAAATAAGATTTTATTTCAGAGTTTTTCAATATTTTATTTGAATTTAGGAAAAATGTGCGTTTTTCAAAATTGCATTTAGGCCCCAAATAAATGTTCACCTTGTGTGGCTTGATTTTAGAAGCCCGGGAAATTTTATTTCGAGATTTTTGGAGTCCGTTTAGTATTTCTTTTATTTGTTTTTCTGTGCGGAATAATTTAAGAAAACGAAACCGACCTACGGGCCGTGTTAGGCCCGGACTCCTCCGGGGCCGGCCTTTATAAGCTGGGGCACCCGACCCCCACAACCCACCGAGCTGCCGCCGCCGCCCAAACCCTAGCCCCGCCGCCTTCGCCGCCACCCGCGCCGCCGCCGCCGTCGACCGCCGCCGACCGCCCCGCGCCGCTGCCGCCGACTGCCGGAGCCCCGCCGTCGCTGCCGGAATCTCGCCAGAGTTGCCGGTAGATTTTTTTTAGACGCCGTTTTTTTAGAAAAACCATTCGGTTTTTCCGACGGTTTTGTCGTTTTTTTAGTTTGGTTTTTTTAATAGATCGGTTTTTCCGGTTTATTTAATTAGCGAGCGTTCATCCGTTCGTTCGTTCCAGCGAACGTTCGTCGTTTTTTCTTTTTCTCGTATTTAATCCACGATTTTCTGATCGCGATTCCTGATCCGATTTTTGTTTTAGTATAACTTTTCGCTCGTTTATCGAAACCATGCGATTCAAGCGCCTGGAGTTTCGTATCGAAACCCTACATCTGTTTAACCAACTTAAACAAGTTTTTGTCATTGTAAAAATTGCCCTAGATCCAGAATAGTAAACGAAGCCTGTTTCTTTTGCCGTTTGACTTTTTTTGCTTCGTTTGATTTGATTCTTTTTGCAAACCGGAGTTCTTAAGTTGAACCTTCTGGTTAGATTTTACCCGTGCATTAGATGAATACTTATTGTATGCTTGTTTGTTTGTCTGCGATAGAATACCCAGAGTACGCCGCATGTTACTTCGAATCTCTAGGTTTCACGGATCATCAGCAAGGCAAGTAACACTTTGATCATACCTCCTACTACCCAGTTTTATTGCATTAGATCAATCCTCAAACATTGCATGATTAGGATCTAATTAAATTGTGGGATGGGAAGTAGTTGAGGTAGTACCTAGTTTTACACGTGGATTGGGTGAGTGATATCCATGATAGATGTGAGTTTGTTAATTAATGGTTTATCTAAGGTGGCAACTTAAACACACATCTGGGTGGATTGAGGTACCTGGGTATTCCAGGATTGCCTGTTTTTCTTTATGGACCGCCACCCAGGCCCAAAGGGATCATGAGATTTTTCATACTAGAAACTTCTGTGTGCAGCCACAAGCTATTATGGGCTCTAGCATAGTTGATTAAGTCGTGCAAACTCTTACAGGGTAGACTAGCAGATGTAGGGGAAAGTAGGTGTAACGGTCTATCCATCGTAAGGTGCTAGCGCTTCTGAAAGACTATGTCTCGGTCATCCGTCTTCTCAAACACCATGTAGTGCGAGAAAACAAACGGAGGCGATCGAGTCTTGTGGGGAAAAGTGCGCAAACCTCTGCAGAGTGTATAAACTAATAATGGTTAGCCGTGTCCCCGGTTATGGACATCTTGAGTATCTAGTAGTTGGATTATCATGTGAATCTCAACATGTACTCTAAAATTTAATTTTGTTGGGTTTTGTTTAATGATGATGCTTAATTGGGATTGAGGATGTTGTCAACCATTCTCAATGTTTAACAACCACCATGATAGTTAAATAAAATTTATTCCTTTGCAGTAGGGAAAAATTGGCTTTATGCAAAACTGTAACCATAGAGCTTTCCACCAGCCAAATATGCATATAGAATAGTTGTTTCATTCCATTACTCTCTATGTGTTACCTTGCCAGCATATTCCATGTGCTGACCCATTTCGGGCTGCAACGTTAATGTTGCAGACTTTTCAGATGATGATTAAGGAGTTTTAGGTCGTGGTTCTATACTCAGTGATGTCGTTGGAGTTGATGGACTCACTTATCTTCCAAGCCTTCCGCTGTTATCGTTATTAGATGGCCTTAAGCCATATTTTTTGTAATAAGTTCTCTATTGAGACACTCGTTGTAATAAGTGTGTGATTGCTACTATGTTATAAATCCTCCAAGTTCTGTGTGGTGTCAGCATTACTGATCCAGGGATGACACCTGAGCACAGAGATCAGACCGTTTGAGGTCTGGTCGCTACAGAGATGGTATCAGAGCACACGCTGACTGTAGGACACGCCCACTAAGCTAAGGACCTAGATCACTATTCACTCTCTTCTCTTTTGACCTCTCATCGTTTCTACTCTTTAGGATGGCGGATGCAAGGAACAAGTTCACGCAACCAGATGAAGATACACCTTTTGGACGCCACTTGAAGGAAGTCACTAGATACCTGAACATAGGAGTACCAAGCTTCACCGGAACCTACAACGCCACTTTACCTGAAGAAGAGCGCTGGATGATTCAAGTTCAAGTTCCAGGAAGGACGTTCATGCCAGTCACTGAGCCCATAGAGTTTTCTTTTGATGCACCAACTTGGAGTCTAGGAAAGAGC
The DNA here is from genome assembly GCF_003073215.2 of Triticum urartu. NCBI lineage: Eukaryota > Viridiplantae > Streptophyta > Magnoliopsida > Poales > Poaceae > Triticum > Triticum urartu. Next base: position 392,829,841 of record NC_053027.1, on the reverse strand, counting down.
ATGGCAGCTCACATCACCATGGGACGCATTAGAGAAGTCTACCGCAATGATCTCAAGGATACTATCTACCAGATTTGTGGGCGCCGAGATGAGCATTGGGAGATGCTCAACACCAGAAAGGATAGATCAATTGCAGCTTTTATCTAGGAATTAAACCAGCACATTCGACGACAGGAGAACCAGATGTGCGCTGACATGATAGACCTGAAGAAGGCTAGGACAAGAATCAAGGAACTGGAGGAAGAACTCAAGGCTACACGTGAAGATTATGAAGAAGAAATTGAAGTATTGGTGGAGAAGAATGACGATCTGATCAAGAAGATCGGGATATTTATGGGAGGCCCTACACCAGTAGATGAAGACGAAGAACCCAAGGAGATTCGCCCGGAAGACTACATCATCATCGATGACACCGACTCGGATCCAGATGATAGCGATGATGACTATGTTGATGAAGCCGGAGCAGATATCATGAAGTCTGCAACCGAGGAATATTTCTAGTAGACCACCTCATTAGTAGTAGTAGTCCACCATGTAAATACAGTAGTCCGAGCACTTTTGCGATAGTTAGATCGATTGTATGTCCTTGTTTGATTGAATGAAGTGAATTGTTTGCTTTATCCTCACGTGCATATGGGTAGTGTTTTCTCTTTAGACCCCCTCTATTCTTAAATCTCATCTTTTCTAAACCCTCAGATGCCTCCGAGACGTGACCCCGGATTTACCTTTCCACCGGAGCTCACCCAGTTGATCCAGCAGCAGAACACATTGATGCAGTTGCTAGTCCAGAATCAGAATTAGGGGAACAACAACAACCCACCACCACCACCTATTGATCACTTGGCCCGTTTTCTTAGGCTGAATCCACCGGTGTTTTATAGTAGCACCGAGACGATAGTAGCAGATGATTGGCTCCGCAAGACAGCTAGAGAGTTGACCACAGTAGGATGCACAGATGCGGAGAAGGTGAAGTTTGCCGCACATCAACTAGAAGGACCCGCAGCATCATGGTGGGAGAATTTCACAGCCACTTTCCCTGTCGACACTGTCACGTGGGACCAGTTTCAGCAGGCTTTTCGTACTGCCCATGTTTCAGCAGCAGCTATGGCCATGAAGAAGCGTGAGTTTCGCAACTTACGCCAAGGAGGACGGACAGTTGGCCAGTATGTGGAGGACTTTAGTAAATTAGCACGTTATGCCCCAGATGACGTTGCTACGGATGCAGCAAAGCAGGAGAAGTTTTTGGAAGGACTAAATGATGAGTTGAGCATGTAGTTGATGATAGCAACCTTCAACAACTACCAGGAGTTGGTAGATCGTGCTCTTATGATTGAAGGCAAGCAGCAGCAAATTGAGAACCGCAAGAGGAAGTATGGACAAGGGAAGTACAATTCTGGAGCTCAGCAGAAGCCACGTTTTACCCCTAGATCGGGAGGACATTTTCAGCATACCCATGGAGGAGGTAGCTCGCACAATCACAACGGCACCAAGAATGGTAATGGCAATGGAGGAAGCAACGGCCAGAACCGTACCAACCCATCAACCCCAGCCAAGAAAGACCTGAGCCAAGTCACTTGCTTTAAGTGCCAGAAGACCGGATATTATGCCAATGAATGTCCTGAAGGCCAGAATGGCAATGGAAGCTCTAGGAAGAAGCCAAACACTTTCAACAGGGGACAGGTGAACCACGTTAACATGGAGGAGGTTGAAGAGCAGCCGGATGCCGTAATCGATAAGTTTTTGGTTAAGTCATTTACTGCACTCGTTCTTTTTGATACTGGTGCATCGCATTCATACATATCAAGGGGAGTTGTGGATAAGTATAACTTGCCCACTAAAGTTCCTAGAACACCTATGCTAGTAAGCTCACCAGGAGCGGAGTATATGGCCAGTCAAGGATGTTTTCAAGTGCCATTGAGTATAGGTAGGCATGTGTTTCCCTCAGATTTAATCATTTTGGAATCACAAGGATTGGATGTAATTTTGGGTATGGATTGGCTGTCGATGTATGGAGGAAACATCGATTGCGCTAGTAAGACAATTTTGCTTACCATCCCAGAAGGGAGAAGGATCAAGTATGTATCCCGACATGTGCCAAAAGGGACACAAGTAAATTGTTTAACAGGAGTTGTGCAGGAGGAAGTACCAGTGGTAAGGGATTTCCCTGAAGTATTTCCAGAAGAGTTGCCAGGCATGCCACCAGATAGAGATATTGAGTTTTTGATTGAGCTATTGCCAGGCACAGGGCCAATATCGAAGAGACCATACAGGATGCCTGCAAAGGATTTGGTGGACATTAAGAAGCAGATTAAGGAGTTACTGGATAAAGGTTACATTCGCCCAAGTTCGTCGCCTTGGGGATCACCAGTACTTCTAGTGGAGAAAAAGGATGGATCGTTAAGGATGGTTGCTGACTATCGTGGGTTGAATGAAGTAACGATCAAAAACAAGTACCCACTACCAATGATAAATGATCTGTTTGATCGATTGCAAGGAGCTAAGGTATTTTCCAAGATCGATCTGCGATCAGGATACCACCAGTTGAAGATTCGAGAACAGGATATACCTAAGATAGCTTTTACCACCAGGTATGGGCTGTACGAGTATACCATTATGTCATTTGGTCTGACTAACAGACCTGCCTTTTTTATGAACATGATGAACAAAGTGTTTATGGAGTTCTTGGATAAGTTCTTCGTGGTGTTCATTGATGATATCCTGGTTTACTCGAAGAATGAAGAGGAGCATAAGGAACATTTGCGATTGGTACTTGAGAAGCTCAGAGCACATTAGTTGTATGCCAAGTTCAGCAAATGTGAGTTTTGGTTGAAGGAAGTTGGCTTTCTCGGACACGTTATATCCGGAGAAGGTATATCAGTATATCCCACTAAAGTTGATACCGTGACCAAGTGGGAGGCACCAACAACAATTGGAGAGATCCGGAGTTTCCTTGGACTCGCAGGATACTACCGGAGATTTATTGAGAATTTCTCAGAGATTGCGAAGCCTATGACTGAGTTGTTGAAGAAGGATACCAAGTTCATATGGACCGAGGAGTGTGAGGCTAGTTTCCAGGAGTAGAAGAAACATTTGGTTACTTCACCAGTGTTGATTTTGCCAGACCAGACCAAGGGTTATGAGGTGTATTGCGACGCTTTACATCGAGGACTTGGAGCAGTGCTTATGCAGGAAGGGAGAGTTGTTTCATATGCCTCAAGATAGCTTAAACCGCACGAATTGAATTATGCTACGCATGATTTGAAGTTAGCAGCCGTAGTGCATGCATTGAAAACATGGAGACATTTCCTCATTGGAAATCATTGTGAGGTGTACACGGATCACAAGAGTTTGAAATACATTTTCACGCAGAAGGAGTTAAACCTCAGGCAAAGGAGATGGTTGGAGCTCATCAAGGATTATGATATGAGATTGCATTACCATCCCAGAAAGGCTAATGTAGTAGCTGACGCATTAAGCAGTAAGAGCCACGTCAACAACCTAATGACGGGAGAGTTACCAAGGGAGTTAGCCGAAAATCTTCGTGAGCTATGTTTGGAAATAGTTCCGAGAGGCTATGTAGCAGCATTGGAGATTCAGTCAACTTTGATGGATAGAATCAGAGAAGCCCAGAAGACTGACAAGGAGATTGCCTCTATAAAGGAGAAAATGAGCGAAGGGAAGGCTAAAGGATTTCCTGAGGATGAGCACGACACTCTATGGTTTGAAGATCGTGTTTATGTGCCCAATGGCCCGGAGATCGGGAGGTTGATTTTGCAAGAGGCACACGATTAGCCGTATTCGATTCACCCAGGAAATACCAAGATGTATTTGGATTTGAAGGATATTTTCTGGTGGACCAGAATGAAGAAAGACATTGCGGAGTATGTAGCAGTTTGTGATGTATGTCAGAGAGTAAAGGCAGAGCATCAGAAGCCAGCAGGATTGTTACAACCATTGTCGATACCCGAATGGAAGTGGGATAAGTTAGGCATGGATTTTATCACGGGATTACCCAGGACTCGTTTAGGCTATGACTCGATTTGGGTTGTAGTCGATCAGTTGACGAAAGTAGCTCATTTCATCCCGGTAAAAACCACTTACACCAGTGCTAAGTTGGCAAAGATATACATGACCAGGATTGTATGCTTACATGGAGTTCCGAGGAGTATAGTATCAGATAGAGGAACCCAGTTTACCTCAAAGTTCTGGAATCAGTTGCACGAAACTTTGGGTACCAGGCTAGAGTTCAGCACAACTTTTCATCCATAGACAGATGGACAGACCAAGAGAGTCAATCAGATTTTGGAGGACATGCTGAGAGCTTGTGCGCTAGATTATGGATCTAGTTGGGATGAGAATTTGTCGTATGCAGAGTTCTCTTACAACAACAGCTATCAATCCAGTTTAAAGATGGCCCCTTTCGAAGCCTTGTGCGGAAGAAGGTGCAGGACACCGTTGTCGTGGGATGAAGTTGGAGACCGCCAGTTGTTTGGACCTGATTTGATTAAGGAGTCTGAACAGAAGGTGAAATTGATCCGCAATTGGCTCAAGGTAGCTCAATCCAGACAGAAGAGTTATACAGATTCTAAATGCAAGGAGACAGTTTACGAAGTCAGAGACAGAGTTTATCTTCGAGTATCCCCACTTCGAGGAACAAAGCGCTTTGGTGTTAAGGGAAAGTTAGAACCACGTTTTGTAGGACCATACCGAGTATTGGAACGTATGGGAGAAGTAGCCTACAAGTTGGAATTGCCCGAAGGATTGTCAGGAGTTCATGATGTGTCCACGTTTCTCAGTTGAAGAAGTGCCACACGGAGATGGCTGACATACCCTTGAGAGACACAGTGCCATTGGAAGCAATTCAGTTGGATAACAATTTGACCTATGAGGAGAAACCAGTTAAGATCCTAGAGTATGCCAGTCGAGTCACCCGCAGCAAGGTTATCAAGTTTTGCAAGGTTCAGTGGAGCCACCACACGGAGGATGAAGCCACCTGGGAGCGAGAGGAAGATTTACACAAGGACCACCCTCACCTATTTTCTAGCCAACCCGAATCTCGAGGGCGAGATTCATCTTAAGGGGGTAGGTTTGTAACATCCCAAATTTTCAATTTGGATTGTTATACACTAGATCATCATTGCATATCATATTTTATTTTGCTTTTGGTTCGATCCTAGAAATTCTACGCAACTCAAGGACCCACGGAGAGAGTTGGGGATTTCGTTATTTTCATATTTGAGTTTTCTCAAATTTGGGGAATAGGATCATTTGATTTTAATTATTTTATCATCAATTATTTCTATTACACAAATATGAGAGAGGGAATAAAATGACTTTCCCAAAATAAAGAAATAATGAGGATTTAATAATAAAATCAAATAAGATTTTATTTCGGAGTTTTTCGGTATTTTATTTGAATTTAGGAAAAATGTGTGTTTTTCAAAATTGCATTTAGGCCCTAAATAAATGTTCACCTTGTGCGGCTTGATTTTAGAAGCCCGGGAAATTTTATTTCGGGATTTTTGGAGTCCGTTTAGTATTTCATTTATTTGTTTTTCTGCGCGGAATAATTTAAAAAAAACGAAACCGACCTACGGGCCGTGTTAGGCCCGGACTCCTCCGGGGCCGGCCTTTGTAAGCTAGGGCACCCGACCCCCACAGCCCACCGAGCCGCCGCCGCCCAAACCCTAGCCCTGCCGCCGCTGCCGCCGACCGCCCCGCGCCGCCGCCGGAATCTCGCCGGAGTTGCCGGTAGATTTTTTTTAGATGCCGGTTTTTTTTAGAAAAACCGTTCGGTTTTTCCGACGGTTTTGTCATTTTTTAGTTCGTTTTTTTAATAGATCGGTTTTTCTAGTTTATTTAATTAGCGAGCGTTCGTCCTTTCGTTCGTTCTAGCGAACGTTCGTCGTTTTTTCTTTTTCTCGGGTTTAATCCGCGATTTTCTGATCGCGATTCCCGATCCGATTTTCATTTTAGTATAACTTTTCGCTCGTTTATCGGAATCAGGCGATTCAAGCGCTTGGAGTTTCGTCTCGAAACCCTCCATCCGTTTAACCAACTTAAAAAAGTTTTTGCCACTGTAAAAATTGCCCTAGATCCAGAATAGTAAACGAAGCCTGTTTCTTTTACCGTTTGACTTTCGTTGCTTCGTTTGATTTGATTCTTTTTGCAAACCGGAGTTCTTAAGTCGAACCTTCTGGTTAGATCTCTTATTTGAGTTTTACCCGTGCATTAGATGAATACTTATTGTATGCTTGTTTGTTTGTCTGCGATAGAATACCCGGAGTGCGCCGCCTGTTACTTCGAATCTCTAGGTTTCGCGGATCATCAGCAAGGCAAGTAACACTTTGATCATACCTCCTATTACCCAGTTTTATTGCATTAGATCAATCCTCAAACATTGCATGATTAGGATCTAATTAAATTGTGGGATGGGAAGTAGTTGAGGTAGTACCTAGTACCTGTTTATTATTAAACCTTTGGGAGTTACTTCTACGTTTGCCTATTGTGCCATGCTATGCTAGTAGACGTGGATTGGGTGAGTGATATCCATGATAGATGTGAGTTTGTTAATTAATGGTTTATCTAAGGTGGCAACTTAAACACACATCTGGGTGGATTGAGGTACCTGGGTATTCCAGGATTGCCTGTTTTTCTTTATGTACCTGGGTATACTAGAAACTTCCGTGTGCAATCACAAACTATTATGGGCTCTAGCATAGTTGATTAAGTCGTGCGAACTCTTACAGGGTAGACTAGCAGATGTAGGGGAAAGTAGGTGTAACGGTCTATCCATCGTAAGGTGCTAGCGCTTCTGAAAGACTATGTCTCGGTCATCCGTCTTCTCAAACACCATGTAGTGCGAGAAAACAAACGGAGGCGATCGAGTCTTGTGGGGAAAAGTGCGCAAACCTCTGCAGAGTGTATAAACTAATCATGGTTTGCCGTGTCCTCGGTTATGGACATCTTGAGTATCTAGTACTTGGATTATCATGTGAATCTCAACATGTTACTCTAAAATTTAATTTTGTTGGATTTTGTTTAATGATGATGCTTAATTGGGATTGAGGATGTTGTCAACCATTCTCAATGTTTAACAACCACCATGATAGTTAAATAAAATTTATTCCTTTGCAGTAGAGATCAGACCGTTTGAGGTCTGGTCGCTACAACGGCACTAGCTCCAGTTCGTCAATATAATGTAGGCATGTATTCCATAAATATTCATACGTGCTTATGGAAAGAACTTGCATGACATCTTTTGTCCTACCCTCCCGTGGCACCGAGGTCCATATTGAAAACTAAGGGATATTAAGTCCTCCTTTTAATAGAGAACCGGAACAAAGCATTAACACATAGTGAATACATGAACTCCTCAAACTACGGTCATCACCGGGAGTGGTCCCGACTATTGTCACTCTAGGGTTGCCGGATCATAACACGTAGTAGGTGACTATGACTTGCAAGATTAGATCTAAAACATGGATATAATGGTGATAACATAAACGGTTCAGATCTGAAATCATGGCACCCGGGCCCAAAGTGACAAGCATTAATCATGGCAAAGTCATAGAACCATCAATCTAAGAACATAGTGGATACTAGGGATCAAGCCCTAACAAAACTAACTCGATTACATGATGAATCTCATCCAACTCCTCACCGACCAGCGAGCCTACGAAGGAATTACTCACTCCTGGTGGGGAGCATCATGGAATTGGCGATGGAGAAGGGTTGGTGATGATGAAGAATGAAGACCCCCCCCCTCTCCGGAGCCCCAAACGGACTCCAGATCTGGCCTCCCGATGAAGAACGGGAGGTGACGGCGGCTCTGTCTCGTGGATCGCGATAATTCTTTCTCCCTGATTTTTTCTAGAAAAATAGGTATTTATGGATTTGGAATCAGGGTCTGCGGGGCCACAAGGTGGGGACAATCCACCTGGGCGCGCTAGGAGAGAGGGTGCGCCCTGGTGGGCTTTTCCCACCTAGGTGCCCTCTCTGGTAGGTCTTGGCTCCAGAAATTCTTATTTATTATATAAAAATTCCTCGCAAAGTTTTGTTCCATTCCAAGAACTTTTATTTCTACACAAAAACAACACCTTGGTTGTTCTGCTGAAAACAGCGTCGGTCTAGGATTAGTTTCATTCAAATCTTGAAAATTAGAGTCCAAAACAAGAGGAAAAGCGTTAGGAAAAGTAGATACGTTGGAGACGTATCACCTACCACAAGAATCTTGATCTGTAGCCTTCCCCAAGTTACTTTCCAATCAAATCATCTTTCCACCATAGCCAAATCTGTGAGAGAGAGTTGAGTGTTGGGGAGACTATCATTTGAAACACAAGAGCAAGGAGTTCATCATGAACACACCATCTATTACCATTTGGAGAGTGGTGTCTCCTAGATTGGTTAGGTGTCGCTTGGGAGCCTCCGACAAGATTGTGGAGTTGAACCAAGAAGTTTGTAAGAGCAAGGAGATCGCCTACTTAGTGAAGATCTACCTGAGTAAGGAAAGCCCTTCGTGGGCGATGGCCATGGTGGGATAGACAAGGTTTCTTCTTTGTGGACCCTTCATGGGTGGGTCCCTCCGTGGACTCACGCAACCGTTACCCTTTGTGGGTTAAAGTCTCCATCAACGTGGATGTACGATAGCATCACGTATTGGAACCACGCTGTAATGACCCGGATTTGGTAAAATCCAAGTCTCTGTACTTACTGTGCTATCCCTGGATCATAGCTAGCACACACAGTAACAAAATGAATATCAGTAAGACATACATCATTCTACCAAAATGGTAGATCCAGATATAAATATAAATCATACCTTAGGCACAGCTCAAGCTGGCAGATAATACAACGGAATTATATGTAGTCGCTAAGTTAGGCTCCATCAACGCCCCTGGGCTCGTTGAGTGTATACCATAACCCTATAGTCTCTTAATCTGTCAAGATCTGCACATGACAGGTGCAGATGAGTACATGGAATGTACTCGCAAGTTGCAAAGGGAAGTTTAACAAAATATATATGCAGGGTAAGTATTGTCGAGGTTTCATTTGCGTAAAGCCAATTTTCTCCTATACTAAATTTTATAAACTACTTTTGAAATAGAAATAGTTTTTAGTATAAAAAGTAGGAGTGAGACACTTGGATATACGCACCAGTGCTCTGTCTCCAAAATAGTTTTAAAACATACATAAGGATGAAGTGAAGCACATTCACTGTGCTCATTCCTCAACTTCAACCCTTAAAATATATTTTTAGAAAAGAGAGGGGAGATTCTTCTTCAGTCCAAGTCTTCAGTTGCTCAAAATTGCCCGTAACCGGGGGCATGGCTAATCGATTAGGTTTAACCCTCTACAGAGGTCATACTCCCCACATGACACAACCAACCCTGTTTATCGTTACACACTTGGGTGTACGACTAGGAGAAGATTGTGACGAAGTCTTTCCGTAACAGCCCCCTATACCGCCAAGCCACCCGCAACTTCGGCACGAAGGCCTCTCTCCGATGGCGGTCCTGGGGTAGGGTTTCCCGTTAGTACTAAGCTAAGCCAGATCCCATAGTAGCATGTGGCTATACTGGAAACTACATCAAACTGTTCTTGGAAGATCTTAGTCCCCTGGACGGCGGTCCCCACAAAAACTTGTGTGCAAGACCCCAGTCGGGCGCATTCACTACAAGACCCCAATTGGGCATAATCACTTGTAGACGCTCCCGTCAATACCATTCCGCCCAGGGAGTAGAAGTAAAATAGTATATAGTTTTGGTTTTCAAAAGTTTTCACAAAACATTGCCCCAAAAGAGGGCAAGTTTATTTGTTTAAAACTTGTTTGGTTTTCAACCCACCCAATTGTGCAAGCGCGGCCAGGCATGGTAGTTAGTCCTTATGGCTCTAGCTAAAAATAATACTATGCAAAACTTTTATAAAATATGCATAGTATTAAAATTTAAAGAGATATGCATAATATGAAAATATAGGTCAAAGCATGATCAATTTGCAACTTGCCTGAGTCTTGAAATTGATTCCCTACTTGTTATCGTCACTCCTTTACTTTACGATATATCTAACGACGAAAAAAATACTTCAACACACAACAATTCAAATAAAGATTCAAATTAACAATACAAACACATTCTTAGGATAATTATCATGCTATGGCTATGGCTGAGATAAGAAGTTTCTTTGAATGGGAATGTGTCATAGATTTTATTCTAGGGTGGGTCAAGTTGGTTCAAGGGAAGATCATGGTGTCAAAATATAGAGTGATTGAGAGACAAGTTTTGATAACCAAATTTCCATAAAGAAACTATTTAGAATATTAGACTTGTAGTCGACTATGGGAATTGAAAATTATGAGTTTGGGGAATTGAAACTAATAATTTACTAACTCCAAACTTTTGTGGTAGTAACATATGACCACAGAGATTTCTAGGGATCAATCTAAGAGATTTATCTAAGCATTAAATGTAATTGGCCGAAGATGTTAAATTATAAGTAATGAGTGATTTTATGGTGTAGAGGCTAAAACATGAACTAAGCATGGTTGAAAAATTAAGGTATGGGTCCTAACAGAAAGGTATGGTTCTAGGGACCAACTTTGGTAATTGGAACATTTCCATGTGATTTGCAGATTAAAAGATAATATAGCAAATTATCCGATTCCTATTTAAATCAGAACTAAATTTTAATTTGCTCAAAAGTGAAATTTTAGATCTTTACAATAAACTAGATGTTCCAAAGAATCCAGGAATATCTTATTTGTCGAAATCGGACATACGGTTTGGGAGATACGAATTTCTGAAGTTTGGATATTTTTCTGAAAATGTATTACGGGAATTACAGAGACCTCACCGGAGTTGGTCGTCGACGATGAGGAAGGCTCGGGCGTGCTCCGGTGAATTAGGAGTGTCGAACTGTGGAGAGGGGTCTCTCTGAAGACGATGGAGTAGGATACGACGACGAACTTGTTCTGTACATGTGCCACGGGCTCGCTGGAATCCTTCCGGGCGACGGTGGAACTCGACCCCGTCGGGCGAGTGCTCCCGCTCTGGAATTGAGAGGTCTGAAGAATCAGAGAGGCTAGTGTATGATAGATAATAAGAAAAGCACGAAAATTAGGGTCTGAGTTCCACGTACGACGATGCTACCTTCCTCCATTCGTGGCTGCAGTGATGAACTTCGGCAAGAGATTACTCGATGTACAAGGGAATAGGCAGAGGGATTTCTAGACGTGGAGAAGGAGGGTGAGAAGGCGTCTGCCGGGGTACCTTTTATAGGGCAGGGGAAAGCCGGAGTTGAGCGGGGCGTCGCCGGGATTAATGTGTTTAATGGCTGCAGTTTCAAGCGTTTGTGGTGGCCATTATGGCTGTCTAAGAGGCGCACTAGGGGTGGGGACGGTCGAGGGAGGTGAGGGGAACCGATTCTGGGGTTAACGGGTGCCGAGGGGAGCGGAGGAGTCGAGACGCAGAGGCAACTCTGCTGCTAGTCAGTTTTTGTAGGTTCTGTAGGTTGTCGTGAGGAAGAAGATGACAGCGAGGAGTTGGGCTGCTCACGTGATGGGCCTAGCCCATGTTAGACATTCGATTAAAATTTATTTAATTAACTAATAACTGGACAAAAGGTTAAGTTATATCAGAAATTAAAATTGTGTGCATTAATCTAAATATTATTTAGAGTCCAGGGAAATTAGTTTTGGCATTTAACATTATGCATTTTGTGTACAAACTACTATTAATGCTTTATGGACATAGTTGAATTTACTCAAACAAATCGATGTTGAGTTTTGCAAATTCATAAAAGGATAATTGTACCATAGTAAATATTTCCAATTTTTTTGGAGAAGTCACATTATCTCCTCTCATTAATTTTAATTTGAATACTTTGGAAATATTTAAATGGCATTAAAATTCCATATAAGATCCAATTTCAATGAAACTCATAAATTCAAAGAACTCTAAATGAAATATTCATCCACTACATTTGAGAAAGTCATTTTATTCTCACTCGTATATTTGAATGTGGATTCAAAATATTCCGTTAGAATTGAATGCCCTTTGAATTCTTGAATAAACTTCACCAACCATAGTTTATTGGACAAAATGTTATTCAACCCTTTTTACATGGTTTGAAAAAGTTTAAACAAGGACTCAAAAAGTTTTAATTTCCCTTAAAAATCATAGCAATTCACTCAATGATATCTTATTATTAACATTCCCAAATTTGGAAAATTTTGGAATGTTACAAACTACCAGCCTTAAAAGAAATCTCGTCCTCGAGATTTGCAAAGGCTAGCAAGAAGTAGGTTAGTGTTTGTGTCTATTGGGTTACTTCCCCAGGGTTTTGTCATATCATCCACCTGCTTGTGTCTTATGCTTCACCTCCAATTTGTAGGAATGTGTTCCGTTGGTACACTTCCTTATACCTATGTCACTTCGAAATATCCTAGGTCTTAGACACCATCCTTGGTCTTAGCCAATTGTTGGTTGGATCTTTTATCCTCCTAGGCTGTTCCTAGGGTACTACCACCCTTAAAAATAAACTTGTAGGGTTTCCACAATTTTCTACTTCCCATGATGGTTCTTCATCAAGCTTCTGTGGTTTAGAACCGGGCTTTTCCTTAAAAGAAAATTCTTTGGCAAAATCCATAGATTCCAAAACTACTTACGAGACTCTCATGGTGGTCGACAACTTCTGATAGAATCCTTGAATATCTTCTTTTTTTCTCACCATCCAATCCAGGTTAAGCACGGTTGCATATCTATAAGGGTAATATGTCTTACCATTCTATGCTTTTAGGCTTGTCGCATCCACACTCCACTAGGGTTTCAGGTCTCTCCGATTTACAAATCAAACATATAGAAGTATATAATAAGAGTCTCCGGTATGGGGGCCAATCCATCCCATACTCAAATCATTACTTCATATGTAGACAGGTGAATCGCATATTCTAACACTCGGTCTTTCTCACTCCTCGTTAAGAGGCCTTCACCTGCAAAGCTAATAAAATGTTTTGGGCAGCGATTACCCTACACCGGTGGCGTTAAAACTTGCACCCGTAAAATAATAGAATTTTTCGTGTATCTTCAGTTGTTATCTTCGGATGTTGTCTGACAAGATGAGATTGGCATAAATACTTATTGAACTGTTCCCATATAATTGCCTTTGGGATTCATCGATGGCTATAAGCATCTTACACCATGTGTGAGTCTCTCAGATGGAATACTGAGAAGCATAATCCACCTTCTCCTTTGGTTTTATCTTGGCATCTTCCATTACTTCATCTATACTCTAAATCCACTCTTCTACTTCTGAAGAGGTCACTGACCCCATCACAATTCCTTCCGTCTATGGGTTTTGACGTTTGGTCAGAGATGAGGTAGAGTTTAGAGAAAGAAAGATTGATACACACACAACAATCAATAAACAACTCATATCTTAGCATTTATAATGGGCTCGTTTTCTACGGTTTCGTCATAGGGTCTTCATTTCTTCGGTTATTGAAATTCTTCAGTGTGTGACGCTTCACCCGTAGACAGGTCCTCTATTACATCTTCCGTAATTAGCACCTCTCAAGGTTGAATAAATAATACAACCTACAAAGTTCGTATCCTAATAACACAAGATTTGAAATCACGCAACTGAAATGACAACAAAATCAAATCGATGGCAAAGAACTCCAACAAAACTCCAAATTCCATTCATAGATTTCAAACAAACAATTCCTATGGTACCCTCATTCACATGAGTTGGCATGGTTGGGTACACTACTCGCACTCTTTCATTTATTTCACAACTCTCATGGCGGGCTTAGATACTATTCGAATTATGTGGGATATTCCTTTGTGGTGGTAATCTTCACAACCATCTTGGTCTTGAGTGTGGTCCTTCTTTAACTTCTTGGTTGTAAACTTCAGTATTGGAGACGTCTTTGTTTTAGCATCAATTCAATGAAGTAACCTTTCCATGATGTAAACTTCAGTTTCAAGGTCATTGGAGTCTGAGGTTGCCATCTAAGTTTTTGAAAGAAGACGAGAACTTAGTAAAGAAAACAAGAGGATACGAGAATGCTATTATTACTACTGACATTATAAGTTGTTCCAACCAAGGTCTTCCTATTTCTAAGCCATTTCTAGGGTCATCTCCTACAGTCAACGTATGCTCTGATACCATTTTGTAATGACCCGGATTTGGTAAAATCCAAGTCTCTGATACCATTTTATAATGTCCCGGATTTGGTAAAATCCAAGTCTGTGTGCTTACGGTGCTATCTCTGGATCATAGCTAGCACACACTGTAACAAAAATGAATATCAGTAAGACATACATCATTCTACCACAATGGTAGATCCAGATATAAATATAAATCATACCTTAGGCACAGCTCAAGCTGACAGATAATAGAACGGAATTATATGTAGTCGCTAAGTTAGGCTCCATCGATGCCACTGGGCTCGTTGAGTGTAACCCTATAGTCTCTTAATCTGTCGAGATCTGCACATGACAGGTGCAGATGAGTACGTGGAATGTACTCGCAAGTTGCAAAGGAAAGTTTAACAGAATATATATGCAGGGTAAGTATTGTGGAGGTTTCATTTGCGTAAAGCCAATTTTCTCCTATACTAAATTTTATAAACTACTTTTGGAATAGAAATAGTTTTTAGTATAAAAAGTAGGAGTGAGACACTTGGATATACGCACCAGTGCTCTGTCTCCAAAATAGTTTTAAAACATACATAAGGATGAAGTGAAACACATTCATTGTGCTCATTCCTCAACTTTAACCCTTAAAATATATTTTTAGAAAAGAGACGGGAGATTCTTCTTTAGTACAAGTCTTCAGTTGCTCAAAATTGCCTGTAACCGGGGGCATGGCTAATCGATTAGGTTTAACCCTCTACAGAGGTCATACACATTCCCCACATGACACAACCAACCCCGTTTATCGTTACACACTTGGGTGTACGACTAGGAGGAGATTGTGATGAAGCCTTTCTGTAACAGCCCCCTATACCGCCAAGCCGCCCGCAACTTCGGCACGAAGGCCTCTCTCCGATGGCGGTCCTGGGGTAGGGTTTCCCGTTAGTACTAAGCTAAGCCAGATCCCATAGTAGCATGTGGCTATACTGGAAGCTACATCAAACTGTACTTGGAAGATCTCAGTCCCCTGGACATTGGTCCCCACAAAAACCTGTGTGCAAGACCCCAGTCGGGCGCATTCACTACAAGACCCCGATTGGGCGCAATCACTTGTAGACGCTCCCATCAATACCATTCCGCCCAGGGAGTAGAAGTAAAATAGTATATAGTTTTGGTTTTCAAAAGTTTTCACAAAACATTGCCCCAAAAGAGGGCAAGTTTATTTGTTTAAAACTTGTTTGGTTTTCAACCCACCCAATTGTGCAAGCGCGGCCAAGCATGTAGTTAGTCCTTATGGCTCTAGCTAAAAATAATACTTTGCAAAACTTTTATAAAATATGCATAGTATTAAAATTTAAAAAGATATGCATAATATGAAAATATAGGTCAAAGCATGATCAATTTGCAACTTGCCTGAGTCTTGAAGTTGATTCCCTACTTGTTATCGTCACTCCTTTACTTTACGATATATCTAACGACGAAAGAAAATACTTCAACACACAACAACTCAAATAAAGATTCAAATTAACAATACAAACACATTCTTAGGATAATTATCATGCCGTGGCTATGGCTGAGATAAGAAATTTCTTTGGATGGGAATGTGTCATAGATTTTATTCTAGGGTGGGTCAAGTTGGTTCAAGGGAAGATCATGGTGTCAAAATATAGAGTGACTGAGAGACAAGTTTTGATAACCAAATTTCCATAAAGAAACTATTTAGAATATTAGACTTGTGGTCGACTATGGGAATTGAAAATTATGAGTTTGGGGAATTGAAACTAATAATTTACTAACTCCAAATTTTTGTGGTAGTAACATATGACCACAGAGATTTCTAGGGATCAATCTAAGAGATTTATCTAAGCATTAAATGTAATTGGCTGAAGATGTTAAATTATAAGTAATGAGAGTGATTTTATGGTGTAGAGGCTAAAACATGAACTAAGCATGGTTGAAAAATTAAGGTATGGGTCCTAACAGAAAGGTATGGTTCTAGGGACCAACTTTGGTAATTAGAACATTTCCATGTGATTTGCAGATTAAAAGATATAGCAAATTATCCAGTTCCTATTTAAATCAGAACTAAATTTTAATTTGCTCAAAAGTGAAATTTTAGATCTTTACAATAAACTAGATGTTCCAAAGAATCCAGGGATATCTTATTTGTCAAAATCGGACATACGGTTTGGGAGATACGAATTTCTGAAGTTTGGATATTTTTCTGAAAATGTATTACGGGAATTACAGAGACCTCACCGGAGTTGGTCGTCGACGATGAGGAAGGTTCGGGCGTGCTCCGGTGAATTAGGAGTGTCGGACGGTGGAGAGGGGTCTCTCTGAAGACGATGGAGTAGGATACGGCGACGAACTTGTTCTGTACATGTGCCACAGGCTCGCTGGAATCCTTCCAGGCGGCGGTGGAACTCGACCCCGTCGGACGAGTGCTCCCGCTGTGGAATTGAGAGGTCTGAAGGGTCAGAGAGGCTAGTGTATGATAGATAATAAGAAAAGCACGAAAATTAGGGTCTGAGTTCCACGTACGGCGATGCTACCTTCCTCCATTCGTGGCTACAGTGATGAACTTCGGCGAGAGATTACTCGATGTACAAGGGAATAGGCAGAGGGATTTCTAGACGTGGAGAAGGAGGGTGAGAAGGCGTCTGCCGGGGTACCTTTTATAGGGCAGGGGAGAGCCGGAGTTGAGCAGGGCGTCGCCGGGATTAATGTGTTTAATGGCTGCAGTTTCAAGCGTTCGTGGTGGCCATTATGGCTGTCTACGAGGCGCACTAGGGGGTGGGAACGGTCGAGGGAGGTGAGGGGAACCGATTCTGGGGTTAATGGGTGCCGGGGGGAGGGGAGGAGTCGGGACGCAGAGGCAACTCTGCTGCTTGTCAGTTTCTGTAGGTTCTGTAGGTTGTCGTGAGGAAGAAGATGACAGTGAGGAGTTGGGCTGCTCACGTGATGGGCCTAGCCCATGTTAGACTTTAGATTAAAATTTATTTAATTAACTAATAACTGGACAAAAAGTTAAGTTATATCAGAAATTAAAATTGTGTGCATTAATCTAAATATTATTTAGAGTCCAGTGAAATTAGTTTCGGCATTTAACATTATACATTTTGTGTACAAACTACTATTAATGCTTTATGGACATAATTGAATTTACTCAAACAAATCGATGTTGAGTTTTGCAAATTCATAAAAGGATAATTGTACCGTATTAAATATTTCCAATTTTTTTGGATAAGTCACATTATCTCCTATAATTAATTTTAATCTGAATACTTTGGAAATATTTAAATGGCATTAAAATTCTATATAAGATCCAATTTCAATGAAACTCATAAATTCAAAGAACTCTAAATGAAATATTCATCCACTACATTTGAGAAAGTCATTTTATTCTCACTCGTATATTTGAATGTGGATTCAAAATATTCCGTAGAATTGAATGCCCTTTGAATTCTCGAATAAACTTCACCAACCATAGTTTATTGGACAAAATGTTATTCAACCCTTTTTACATGGTTTGAAAAAGTTTAAACAAGGACTCAAAAAGTTTTAATTTCCCTTAAAAATCATAGCAATTCACTCAATGATATCTTATTATTAAAATTCCCAAATTTGGAAAATTTTGGAATGCTACACATGCCAAAAATCTCTATGTCATCATTGCATTTGCACTCTCAAAACCCTTCCATTTACCTTCATATGCAATGTTTTACTTTCCACTGCTACACTCTTATAATTGCATGTGTAGGTTGATTGTTTGACTTGTGCTAAATTGCTAAAATCTGCCCACAACTAAAATTGGGAAAAGGTTAGATTTTTATTTGGTCAAGTAGTCTAATGACCCCCTCTAGACCTACTTTTGGTCCTACAAGTGGTATCAGAGATTTGGTCTACATTTTCCTTGATTTCCATAGCTTTGGTGATCATAGCCTTGCTTTCACAACCTAGGATAGTATGGCGTCTAGCGAGGGAAAATACCACTGTAGAGGTCCTTACTTTGATGGTACTAATTTTGCTAGTTGGAAGCATAAGATGAAAATGCATATTCCTAGCTATAACCCAACCGTTTGGGCTATTGTGTGCATTGGCTTGCAAGGTGATTTCTTTGAGGATGGAAGAGAACCGGATCGTGAAGCGTCCGTGTAAGAAATGAAGATGTTGCAATACAACGCTCAAGCTTGCGACATTCTCTTCAACGGATTGTGCCCCGAAGAATTCAACAAAATCAGCCGCCTTGAGGATGCAAAGGAAATTTGGGATACTTTGGTTGATATGCACAAAGGTACCGAGTCCGTCAAGGAATCCAAATTGGATGTACTTCAAAGTCAACTTGACAAGTTCAAAACGAAGGATGGTGAAGGAGTCGCTGAGATGTGCTCTAGGCTTGGTCTCATCACAAATGAGATTGCCGGCTTAGGAAGCGAAGAGATCACCGACAAATTCATCATCAAAAAGATCCTAAGAGCCGTGGATGGAAAATACGATACCGTGTGCACCTTGATCCAAATGATTCCCAATTACAAAGATCTCAAGCCAACGGAAGTCATTGGTAGAATTGTTTCTCATCAGATGTCACTCAAGGATAAGGAAGAGCTCCACAACAATTCAAGTGGTGCTTACAAAGCTTCATGTGATGCTCCCACAACATCAAGTGAGAAACAAGTCTTCAATGAATAATTGAGCTTAGTGGTGAAGAACTTCAACAAATTCTACAAGAATAGAAGCAAAGAAAGAAGTTCCAAGTCAAGATCCTATAATGACAAAAGATCTTCTAGTCGTGATCGTAATTGCTACAATTGTGGAAGACCCGGACACTAATCAAATGAGTGTAAGGCTCCCTACAAGAAAAGAGAAGATTCACGAAAAAGGAGAAGTAAAAGAGATGAATCACCACCAAGAGAGAGAAGGAGCAGAGATGATCGTTATGAACAAAGACCCTCTCATAGAAGCAAGGATTCAGAAAGGAAGGACAAATCATCAAAGAGCTACACAAGACGAAGACATCAAGCTCACATTGGTGAATGGGTATCTGGTTCCAACTCCGATAACTAATCCGAGAGAAGTTATCACTACGACTCCGAATATACTCAAGATGAAGGTGCTGCCGGTCTTGAATTTTTGTCATCCAACTCCTAGGAAATATTTGACTCACCAAATGAAGGAATTGGAAGATGCTTCATGGCTAAAGGTCCTAAGGTATCACACCCCGAGTATGTTGATTTCAATAGGGATGAAGATGATTTGCTAGGTGATGATGATTTACTTGTTGACAACACTAGTGATGAAAACTATGATGAAATTGCTATTAATCATGCTAATCAAGATGAAATGAATGACAATGATAAGAAGGAGATTGAGCATTTAACTAAAGAACTAAACACTCTTAAGTTAGCTCATGAAACAACTCTAGAGGATCATAGAGAGCTCCTAAGAACTCATGAGAAGCTACGCTTCGAGAAGCTAAATTTAGAGCAAGAGCGTGGGTTCCTAAAAGCAATCAATGATGATCTTCGAAAGAAGAGTTCTTCTTACATTGCCAAGCGTTTACTCTTGTCTACTTATATGCCACAAGCAAAATCTAGCAACAAGAGCAAGAAAGATTCTTCTTCTAGTAATAACGATAATAATGCTAAATCCAATATTGTTGCCTCTAGTAGTTCTCTTGATTCCACTAATGATTCTCTTAGCCAAGTCACAATTGAGCAAGAAAATAGCTTATTGAAGGGAATTATAGAGAAAGGTATTTAAAAGAGCCTTGCTGGAAGTAAGCAATTTGAGAAAATTGTACGCAAGCAAGGAAGGCACCGGAAGAATCAAGGTGTTCATTTTGAACGAAAGTTCAATGCCAATGGAGTTGAGTGGGAAGAAGATCAATATCCCAAGACGAAGTTTGTTCCTCAACAAGATAAGTATTACCCCACTTCTTTCAAAGGAACACAAGCTCAAGATGATCTTCCACCACAAGACCACAAGCTAAAAGGCAAGGACAAGCTTCAAGAAGATATTGATTCATTTGAAGAAGCTCCTAAGGCCATGGTCAAGTGGGTTCCCGAGACTACATCAAGTTCTACTTCATCAAGTATGACTACATCTCCAAGGATTCCCATCAAGTTGATGTGGATCCCAAAGAAGAAGAACTAGAGAGTTCTTGAGGGTGACTCTGCCAACATACTTCACTCACATTCCTTTTGGCAAGGACAAGTGCAATCAATCTACATATCTTGCACTAGTTCAAGGAGTCACAAACCCTCTTGTTGGTAAGAAAAGAGACAAGGTAACCTAATGCTTTCATGGACATCATCATATGTGTGTTTCACTCTATGTCTATGGATATTCTTGCATGTTCCTTGGGGGACTAACCTGTATAGGTATTGAAAGTGCAACTCACTCCAATGGATTGCTCCAAATGATCTACATCAACTTTGAGCATCCACATCTTCAACACCTACATGAAGTCATCATCGACAAAACCCAAGGTTAGTTCATCCCTCTAAGGGGGATATCACATCTAGGGGGAGCTTTGCTCTAAGAAAATTGAGCTAAAGCAACTCAAATGATGTGAACACAACAATGCTTTATGTAAAATTGGTAACCCCACTTGTGCTTAAATGATGAGTATGACCTACGATCAAATGTTCTCATTTGATTCCTCAGTCAATATACTCATATATAGATGACCTAGTCATCGCCAATTGCTTGATAGATACTAGAGTGTTTGTGCATGCTTTGCCACATGAGTTATTTTCTATATTATTGTGTGAGCATGTTGGTTGCATAATTTTCTTCATTCGAGGACATCCATTTGTTTCTTTGAGTGTTTTCCTTTTCTTTTTGCCAAATGGATGGACAAGGATGCCTAAGTACTCCCTCTGGCTACCTATGCTTTTTCTTGTCTCAAAATCTATTCATGCTACATCCCAAATTTTGAACAAGTCACTTTCGGACCCTCCGTGTGAGGAGCACTCGGAGCCACCGATCCGTCAAGGTCTTAACTTCCAAAACCTCTTAATACCTTTTGGTGATACCAACTCATTCCTACTCAGTATCACCAAAATCATTAAGTTGATCTAGGTTTTATCTCAATGAAACCGATTAGAACTATTTGTTCACACCGAGTTGCACCAACTGCAAGCAGTTTTGCATCTCGGTGCCACCGAGTCGTTCCACTCAGTCACACCGACAGTGCCTGGGTATATATTCCCCGTGTACCCGTACGGTTGAAAATTACTTCAAACCGCATGAGTTCGCACCCCAGCACTGCCGCCCCTGGTCTCCGAATCATCGTCGTCGTTGCCAGTGACCTTCTGTCACTGGTCTCCACCGTCGTCAATGGAATCCTCACCGCCGCTGCCACCATAGCAAGTCCGTCGCCCAAGTTAGGGTACGGATTTGACCCTTTGTGCTTTCCATTGCTCTGATTCTCGCACAAAGTACATTGCCATTTTTCTTCCCATGTATGAGATCAATCTATCCACCAAACGAATTATGTAGAATAGATTTGATGCAAAAACATAGGGTTAGGTTTCCGCCGAACCCATCTCAGGCCAACCGATCTGAGGATCTCGATCACACCGATTGGCCCTGGCCATTGCACAAATACAACTCAGTCTGACCGAAGTGTACTGATCGATGAGACCGAAATCACTTTCTCTGTGAAACCCTAGCATCTCGGAGTCATCGAACTGCATTTCATTCTAACTGAAACTGCATGTTTAGACTCTGTTTGTGCTTCGGTGACACCAAGTTTGTCAAATCGGTAGCTCCGAAATGCTTTCTACAGAAAACTAAAGTTAAGCTTTTGTCTCGATATTTTTGCAAAACAAGCTATACTTTGTGATGCTCATCCACTCTATCTACACCCAACTATTCACAGGGTCAATTGCAGCAATGTCAGAGGGCAGTGATAGTCAAAATAGATCTGAAGAGCAGCTCAACCTCGGTGAGAGCACTAGTCCCTCTAACAGCTATGATGATGGAAGTAGAAGCACTCCCAGCAATTTGCCTAAGGCAGCTACTAGGCAAAGGAAGAAAAGAACATTTGAATCTGAAGATGAAGATTTTGTTGTCAAGGAGGAAATGACCTCCAAGAAGAAAGTACTCAAGGAGTATACTGCTGCTGCTGCCACAAAGCTAGGCCTTCCCAAGAAGGCTCCTGCAAAAAGAAATCCTATGTCCAAACCCAAAAAAGTGACAACTCAAGAAACAGTGAAGTTCACTTTGGAACAGTCTGATGATGAGGCAGCTGATGGTAAGAAGAAGAGGGCAAGAACTACTACTGCTAAAGTTCTTGTAAGACCTTCCATGATGGAAGATGATGAAGAGGAGGAGGAGGAGGAAGAGCCAATTGCACCTCCACCTAAGACTCAGAAGCTGATGGGGATGCCATCAGGACTGGGGCTGCTGCTTCTAAGCCCAAGTCTACCCCCAAGCCTTCAACTCAAGCTCAAGCCCCCAAGCCATCTGCACCAAAGAGATCAACTAGGAACATTTCTGCTCCTGAAAAGAATAAGGCCCCAGTGCCTGAAGCTCAAGAAGAAGAAGAGACACTAGTGCTCAGAAAGCTGAAGCCCAAGATTCCAGACCACAATGATGCTCATCCTATGGCAGAGAACATGAAGTTAAGAAAGGATGCATGTCTGAGACTATGGAGACAGACAGATCCCTATGCCACTAGGAGAAGGACTGTTGTGGACTATCGCTTTCACACCAAAGAACAGCAAGACTTCTATGAGACTGTCTTATTGGATAAGAAACCCATTGTGTGTGACATGAAATGGGTGGACTAGAAGTACATTGACTCTAATGAAGACTACTTTCCAAGTGTGCATGAGAGCTTCAGAATGAATGTTGTTGACAAGTTTGTTGGTCAGAAGCTAACAAAGTGGAACAATGAGACGATAATACAATTCTATTCCACTGCTCACTTCTACCCCGATGGAAAGATTGTGTGGATGACAGAAGGAACAAGATAGCAGTCAACAATCTCAGAATGGGCCAAGTTGATCAATGCCCTCGAGGAAGAGGAGAATGATATTGATGTGTATGCTAAGCCTAGAAAGGATCACAACTCCATGGCTAACATGTACAAGCCAATTCCTGATAAAGCCTTGGAGACTCACAAGCTTGGATCTATATACTATTTGCTTGCTGGTTTGACCACCATCAACACTATATTGAGGCATATTCTTTTGCCCAAGTCGGGAGATCATAGAATGATCCATGGTCACTCCATCAACCTGCTTCACTTGTTTGATGTTCCTCATAAGTTCAAGGTGATGAGCCTGATTGTGGAGACTGTGAAGAGAACAGCTGCAGACCAAAAAAGATCTTGTGGATATGCCCCTCACATTCAGACCTTGATCAACTCCAAGATGGGAACTGGGACATATCTACTAGACAGTGAGAATCTACCCTTGAGGCCAGACTTTGAGGACAATGAGGTTGTCATGGATGCTTCCCATCCTACTTGTGTTGAAGCCCAGGAGAAGATAGAGAGAGCAAAGGCTGCCAAAGCAGCAAAGGCATCAAGTGCACCAGATGCTTCCACAGTGCTACTCAAGACCAAGCAAGATCAACTTAGTTATCTGCTTGAGGCTACCGTGAGAATTGAGAAGGGCTTGGCTACCTTGACTCAAAATTAGGAAAGTCTTGAGAGGATCATTGAGACTAAATTCCATGACTTAGATGTGAAGGTCACTGAGATACAGACCAGTATGGAGAAGCTCCAAGAGGATGCTGAGGACAGGGATGATAGACCCACTACAGACACTTTCCAGAGAGTGCCAAGGGCACAAAGGTCATCAGCTGTGCCAGTTGTCAAAGACTCCAGGACTACCACTTCAGGACCTGCTGCAACTGCCACGGTTGTACCTCTAGTGGCAACCCCTCCAGCTCCACAGACTTCTTCCGAAGGTTTTGCAAATGCCCTCCTCTCCACGCCATCTACTCACACCAGAGCGACAAGCTAGAAGACCCCTTCCGGAGATCCCGGAGATCGTGCCTAGAGTGTCATATAGCACTTCTCATTTTCAAACTTTTTGGTAACTTGTTGCTAAAGGGGGAGAAAGTGTCTAGATCATAGGCTTCGAGAGAGAGAGAGTGTGTGTGTCTTCCTTTTTGTTGGTTTCATTTGCTTCTCTTGCTACTTTGATCGTTTGGTTGTTTGATTCCTATCACTACAAAAAAAGACACATCCGTGACATTTTGGGCCGAACTAAATTTTTTCTGTCATGCTTATGACACTTCTATGACGATAATTGTGACCTAACCCGGTACCATCATAGATGTGGTGGGGTCCTACTTCTATGACAAAAAATCATGACAGAAAATGGGCTTTTCATCCTGGGCAGGCCAGAGACGCAGCTGCATGACATTCTTTGGACCGTCCATGACAGAGTAAACCGTGGTAGAAGCGAGGGCGAGGAAAATATCGGGGAGTTCCCGGTTACGGTGGGTGGTCGAGGGCCGAGCGATGCACGTTTCTCTCGTACGTACACGCGTGTGTGCGAGGCGTTGCGCTCTAACTGAACCAGAGAGAGGCATTGGGATCTAATTGAACCCGAGCGATTGCACTGCAGGCTACGTGTTACTGAACCCGAGCGATCGATCAATCCGTTGCTATTAACTGAACCCGAGTTATTCCTTTGCTACTGCTGCTAACTGAAGCCGATCGATGCTGCCTCTGGATGAACAGTGAGCATTGTTGGGGGGTTTGGATGAATAGTCCCTAGTGGGGGGTTGGATGAACAGGACCCCTTGGTGGTAGAGGCCGTTGCCGCTGGATGAACAGGACCCCGATTGATCGAGCCGGTGGATGAACAGGACCCCGTGGAGGGCTGGATGAATAGGACGACCCCGTGGAGGGCTGGTTGAACAGTAGCCAGTGGAGGTCTGGATGAACTGTAGCCCGTGGAGGTGTGGTTGAATAGGACCCCGTGGAGAGGGCTGGTTGAACAGTAGCCGGTGGAGGAGCGCGCGGTAGAGGCTGGATGAACAGGAGCCCGTGGATGAACAGTCGCAGTGGAAGGCTAGAGGAGGTCGACGGTGGATGAACAGTAGCACATGGAGGTAGTCGACGGTGGAGATGAACAGTATCCCGTGGAGTCCCGTTTTGTGGTACGCCACACCCCTCCCGATGAACAGGACCCCCGTTTTGACCGTAGCGCTCCAACACAAGTTTGTTTCCTCTGTTTTGTTGTATGCCACACCCCTCCCGATCAACAGGACCCCGTTTCCACCATAGGAGGTCCGTTTCCTCCATTTTGCGGTACACCAGACCCCTCCTGATGAACAGGATCCTGTTTCGACCGTGGCCGGTCGAACACAAGGTCGTTTACTTCATTCTGCGGTATGCCAGGCCTCGTCTCCATCGGCTATTCCATCCAAGCCGGTTGGCTCCCGATGAAACGCACACGTTTTGTTGCCTCTCGATGAACACGACGCATTCCGTTGCCTCCCCATGAACACAACGACGACGCAGTTTCTCCGTTCCGACCCAACCATGTACACGAGCCCTGGCCGTACGTAAGCGCGAGTAGGCGTTGGAGACCCCGCCCGTATGTACGTACGTGGTCGTATTTACTTTCTTGCACCGTGGCCGCTATAAGTACGTGTACATGCTACGTGCGCGCCTCTACTATGACACGTGTCCTTCCTTACACGGCCACGGTTCATCGTTGCAGCCTGCAGACAGACCGATCATATGTACGTACACGTTCGCAACCAGAATGACAATGCTACGTACGCTTCGACCAGGTGGGTCTGGACTGTCACGCACTTCCTTGCGTGTGAAGATGTAGCTGGTAGGTCCCAGCAGTCAGGGGGCAAATCATTTTGTTTGCCCGTAATATGGACGCACTTCCTTGCATGTGAAGATGTAGCTGGTGGGTCCCAACTATCAGGAGGGAAACATTTTTTTCACGAAATACGGTGGCCCGTACGGTGGGTCCCTGCTATCAGGTGGAGGAATCATTATTTTGCCCGTAATAAGGAGGCATTTCCTTGTGTGCGGTCGTGGACTCACCTGTCAGCCTCTCCACGTACAGTACTCTTCCGATGGAAGTCGGTCGTTGACCACATTGACCACGCCTCGCCGAGAGCACCAAGGTGGTGGACGACAGCGAAGCCTAGGAAGGGGACGACGCAGAGCCGGGGAAGACGCGGCAGTGGATGCCCACGCCGAGAGGAGTACGAGGGTTCATTGGTTCGGCTGGGGTGTGAGGTTGTCGTCGCCGCAGGGCCTGGCCAGCGGTGGGAGTAGTAGGGGGCGGTGAGGCCTCCGCCGCGGCACAACCGGCCACGGGAGGCAGGAGCAGGCGGCACGACCGGCGCTTCTTTGGGAGGCTGGAGCAAGAAGACCAGAGGTTGAAGAAGCACTATGGTTGTTGGATGGACATCGTACGTTCACTAGAGCTAGAATCGTTCATATTGACTAAGTTGACAAAGCCCTCCGTCCCCGTCAACTTACTAGGCCCACGTGTCAGCCTCCCACTATGTTGGGTCCCAACTAGCAGGGGGAGTATTCACTTTTTTTGTGCGTAATAAGGAGGCACTTCCTTACGTGTGAAGATATAGTTGGTGGGTCCGACCTGTCAGCGGGGGGAACGTTTTTTCGTGAAATACAAAGGCCCTACCGGTGGGTCCTAGATGTCAGGTGGAGGAATCATTATTTTGCGAGTAATAAGGAGGCATTTCCTTGTGTGCGGCCGTGGACCCAGCTGTCAGTCTGTCCACGTACAGTCCACGTCCGATGTATGTCGTTCGTTGACCATGGCGTGCCGAGAGCATCAGGGCGGTGGACAACGACGAGGCCTAGGAAGGGAACGACACGGAGATGGGAAGACGTGGGAGTGGAGTCACAGACGGAGAGGTATACGAGGGTTAACTAGTTCTGGTGCGGTGTGGTTCAGTAGTTGGTGGAGAAGAACATGAGGTGTGGTGGGGTGGAGGGATGGCCTGGCCGGCGATGGGGTAGTGCTTCACAGCGAAGCCTGCTAAGCAGAGCTGCTAGCAGCAGGAGGCGGGAGTAGGTGGTCCCAACGGCACTGGAGGAAGAAGACGAGAGATTGAAGATGGATGCCGATCACTGGATGTAAATCCAACGGCTAACGATGTCAGAATTATTTGTTGACTAAGTTGACAATGACTTGCGTTGGCTTCAACGTATTGGCCCACATTTCAGCCTCCAAAAATGTGGCACGTATTCAACCCATTTTTTCAGAATTTACAGTCAATTTGATCTTTTTTTAGAATTACAGTCCATTTGTTGGGCTGGGTGAACAAATAATGTAGCATCCATGCGGCCCATTTATTTTTTTTCCTAAAAAATTACAGGCCATTTGCACTTTCTCAAAATATACGATTTTGCTGGGCTGATTCTAATTATAATGTTGGGTTGGGCGCAGTAATGTTATCAAAAAAGAAATAGGGGCTGGGCATTTTGTTATAAATATATTTAAATAATAAGTGATTTATTATTACATTGGTCCTTAAATCTTATCAAGCTTTTGTACACAATCACCAGGATTTTCGTTGCCAGAAAAATTCAGGATTTTATTGTTAAGAAATTATTTTATTAAGTTAATAAGATGTGGGATATTGTTTTCATACATATGTAAGTATCTGTTAAATATATGATGACAATAACAAAAATATATAATAACATATAAAATAATTTAAATATATACAATATATTTAGAGGGAAACATAAGTTGGACCAGGCGTTCCTATTCTTATATAGAAAAATAGAACAGACCTGCGCGTTTTCTTCAAAAAAAATACATAAACCAGGCGTTCCTATTCCTATATAGAAAAATAGAACAGACTTGTGTGTTTTCTTCAAAAAATACATAAATTGGGTTGCCGATGTTTCAGGAAAAAAAACCTCGGATGGAAGGTACATAGGCCGGTCGATACATGACAGCCCTCAAGAAAATACTAACCGGCATGTCGTGGGCTGCGCATGTTAAAAAAGAAAGCCTACACGGGGCAGGCCACAACCCAGCTGATACTTGCTGCCCCAGTGATAACAAATGATACCTGCCAGCTCCCCAGCTTCGTTGTGAATTTATCTCCTTTAGTAACTACGTTGAAGCACCTAGAAAACTATAACTATGTTGACAAACTTGTGGGCCCCAATGTTAGTATAGAATTAGGAGGAAGTATTTTTTCAATGAGACACTTGCTTGCGTACGGCCATAGACTTGGTGGGTCCCGACTGTCCGCCTCTCCACGTACAGTCCTCTCCAGATTCCTCTCGTTTGTTCAGCATGTTCACAACGGCAGAAAGTAGCGCCGCAGCGAGCGCACAAAGGCGCAGGAGGAGATTAGACCACATGAGGCAGTGCCTTATTTGTAACGGAAGTACTGAACTATCCTAGTGGCCAAGTGACACTACCGACAGCTGTTCCGCCTGAGTTCGATTCCACCTGATGCAGGGAAAATATCTCCAAATTTTTTGCCTCTGCCATTATTGACATGTGGGTCCCCATTGTCATCTACGCACACCACATCCAACACTTATCAAAACTTCGTCCCTCATTTTCTCAATTTTTCGCACACTCGACATTATGTGGGCATTTTGAAAATAGCATATCTTTTTGACTGTGCATCATATGAAGATGTGCTATGCATGAATGTTGATCAGCATGATGTTAACTGGCTGGTAGTTCCATTTTCGACCATGAATAAAACTTCCAACATGATGTTATCCCTGTTTGAAAAGGCCGTGTTAATATAAATGCTCTTCCTCTGAAAGTTCCAGTTTCTTATCTGAAACTGAACTTGCAGTTTATTATCTAAAACTGAAACTTGCAGTTTCTTCTCTGAGAATCACATTGTCTGCACTTTTATACTCCTATGAAACTACATTTTTTTTAAGTTCTTTGGGAGTATCGCCGCCTTTTCGCTCTGTTGCAGATATTTGGCCATGGATGTCGCCGTCGCCGCTAGTTGGTCCTTGTTGTCAAAACAAGACTATATCTCCAACATCCCTAGCTAGCTTCACAGGGTCGCTGTCTGCGATCCTCACATATCGGTTGTACTCCTCCATCGATCTACTTCTCCACAGCACCTTCACTCGCCGGTGGTGGTTTTTGAATGTAAGAGGAGAGGAGCAGCGCTAGTGTTGGATTAGAACGGGAGAGGAGTGACGCTGGTTTTGGATTGGAATAGGAGAGGAGGGCAGTGGTTTTGAAATTGAAGAGGAGAGGAGCGGCGCTGGATTTAGATTGGAACAGGAGAGGAGCGGCAGTGGTTTAAGAAGAGAGGAGCGGCACTGGTCTTGGAAGTATTTTTTTTGCTTTGTGTATTTCGGGTCAAAGTTTGACCACGTACTGTATTTGACAAGCAAAATGTGAATGCATGTCACCAAAAATTGTATCATTTGGTTCGTATCTAAATGTAATTTCAAATTATATTATTTTTTAATGTATAACATATATTTTATTTGTGAAAATCATGGTCAATTATGACCCAAAATTAAAGGAAGACTAGTTAATGTGGGGTCGCTTTCTTAATTGAAGGGTAAATTGATTTTGATTTTGGTCCAGTCACAGCGCGCCGGCCCTCTTGTCTGATCCTAAATCGACGTCGCACGCTCCTCTCCCTCTTCTTCATTGCAAAACCACCTCCTCTCCTCTCCATCATCTCCATTCCAAAACCACCATCTCGCCTCTCCCTCTTCTCCATTGCAAAACCACCTCATCTCCTCTCCATCATCTCGATTCCAAAACCACCATCTCGCCTCTCCCTCCTCTCCATTGCAAAACCACCCCCTCTCCTCTCCATCATCTCCATTCGAAAACCACCATCTATCCTCCCATCTTCCAAAGCTAGCACCAGACCACTTAGAAGGACATCTATGGATAGGATGCAGCAGCAAATCAGGCAGATCGCCGGCGGCGACCAGGCAAAGTTAGACAAGTTGAATGAGATCCTTACTTGGTTTGAAAATGAGTGGGAGATTTCGAGGACGGTGAGGGCCATGTGGCAATGTATGCGAAAGAGCGTGACGGCGGTGATGAGGGCGGCGATGTACTCCTTGGCGGTAGTCACGCCGCAGTCCTTCGAGTTCATCGAGTATCTCCTTCGGGCGATGGAGCAGACAGATTCGCCCGAGGCAAAAGTCGGGTGGAGGTGGTGGGCATACAGGTCGAAGGTCGAGCACCCAGAGGATAACAAATCAATCGAGTACGTTGTGCCGTTCATGAGGGTGCAGAGCCAGTCGGAGCCATGGGAGTATTCGTTCTCCCACATCAAGAGGAGGCCGTATGGCGTGACGTCGCTTCCCCTACTGTTCTCCATAGTTCCCTCGACGCTCACCTTGTTTCAACGGCGAAGGTAGGGTTTAAGGTAAGCTT